>NC_053435.1:44200853-44500853 GCF_007990345.1 Gossypium hirsutum | reverse complement strand
CTAAAACTGCCTTTTTTGACATCACTAAAAATTAGGTTGTTACACAACAGGTTATGTATGATGTTAGATAGTTATGTTAACTGCTTAAATATTTGTCAAATGTAAGTTCATTGGAATTCACTTGACTAGAAATGTAACACCCCAAACCCAGCCTAGACGTTATGGACGTATCTGACAATGTCACATGATAGTGTTTTTGAAACCTCGTTGTTGTGATGAAAACATTCCATGTTATTATCTTTAGTAAACCTTTGTTAGAACTTAGAAAGTCGTCTTTATTCATTTAAAACATTAGTTTTGAAACATCCCTCATTGTGGAAGCTTTAATAAAGCAGTCTAAGTGATCGTGCGTTTAGAAAATACTTTAACTTTTTGAAAACTTAATTTCCTATGACCAGCAGGTATAAATCCATGAAGTAAAATAAATAAATAAATAAAAACCCAAATTTAAAACCAAAGTCCCAGAGGATCCTTAAAATACAACCCAAATAATCAATAATAATCAAATTATAAATCGTAAAATGAAAAGCATGAAGTCTAAAAATTATTGTGGTCACCGCTGAGTCCTCCGTCGCACCAATCCGTCTAAGTCTGGGGATTACATGTGCACATTAAACAAAAAGGGTGAGTTCACGTAAACTCAATATGTAATCCCGCATAAACAAACAAACAATCAGTATTCACAATGCACAGTTGAACAGTCTTGGGCCGAAGTCCTTTTTAGTATTAGTGGCAGTTTGGGCCTTAGCCCATCTCAATACAGTGTCAAAAATGCAGTAGGGAGATGTCTCTATTGCAAGGAGATGTCTTCCATTGTTGGAGAACAATGGTCTATTCTCACCATACAAATCAAATTAATTGGGAGTTGTTTCAAACTGAGTTCAATAATAGGCATGTTGGAGAATTACATCAAAAAGAAAAGAAGAAAGAGTTTATTGAGATGAAATAGGGGAAGATGAACATTATTGATTATGAATGAGAATTTTTTTACCATTCCAAAATGAGAATTTTTTTACCATTCCAAGTATGCTTTAGAATTGGTTCTTACTAACTAAGCTAGTTGCAAACGCTTCAATCAGGGATTGGGAGATGAGATTAAAGTTCAGCTAGCTTCTTAAAAGATTACAAAGATTGCTACTATGGTAGAAATAGAAGAAATGGTAAAGCAAGCCATGGGGTTAGATAAAAAGAAAGGGGATGATAAAGCTCAAGGAAAGAGGTTGATTGGTTCTAGCTCACAACCATCTTCGAAACGAGCTAGAGATTTCAGAAGTCAAAAGAGATCCCCTACACTTCAGATTGGTGCTAAGGGCAGAAGCCGATCTAGACAGCCATTTGTTCTAATAGCCAGAATAGACCATCCTAATCATAGTGTTTGGATACCTCAATGCGATTATTGTAGGAAGATTCATAAAGGAGAGTGTTTGCATAAGACGGAGCATGTATTAAATGTGGTTCAATAGAGCACTGTGTTTAGGATTGTCCAAAGTCGGTTGATGTCACCCCTATGTCATCTCAGAGGTCAAATTTTGCACCTCGAGGTTATGGTAGTACCCAAGGTGGTGTCAGTGGCAGAGGCAATCCAGGGAGAGTTACTGATTTTGTAACACCCCATACCCTAACCCACGCCAGAGCGGAATACGAGGCATTACCTAAGTCGATCTCATGCACACAAACATTCCCTAAGTCACCAATTAGAAATTTTTCAATTTCTACTATAAACTTCTTATTATGGGCCTATGAGCCCCAAATCGATCATTGAAAACTATTCAGGATCAACCCGGGTCCTTAAACCATCTATAGAAAATTTGACTTTGAAACAGGGCACACGCCCGTGTAGAAGGGCAACACGCCCTTGTGGCCATTTCAACATGGTCGTGTTGATGGCCCGTGTGGCTCACACTGCCTAAGAAATACAGGGACACTCCCGTGTCCTCCACCCATGTGGAATTAATTCTAAATGGACACCTACAGGGGTTTTCACACAGTCTGGCACACGCTCGTGTCCCCGAACCGTGTCCTTTACACGGCTATGACATGCCTGTTTCCTAGCCTGTGTTCAAAAACATGGACATTCTATTTCTGACGTCAGCATCCCCAAAATGTTACAAGGTCAAGGCACACGCCCGTGTGCTAGGCTGTGTCCATCACACGGTTGAGACACAAGGCCGAGTTTCTGCCCGTATGTTTACTACCATGTATACTAACTTGAAATTTTTACGTGCAGGGGACACACAGCCGGACCACACGCCCATAGGGCAGACCGTGTGTCACACACAGCCTAGACATGTGTCTACCCGTATGGATGATATAAGGCTATTTACCAAGCCTCTTTGTCACCCTTACTTACACAACCTACACAAAAGCAACCAAACTAATACAAGAATAACTTATTTAAACTAATCAGCCACAAAAGACTACATATCAATTAAGCGAATACTCATTCATGAGAGTAACTTCATTTGCATATACCAAAATGAATATTTTCCATCATTCAAGGCTTAATACAAAATGAAGGGTTTCCAACTTAAGCCAACACATTTGGCCAGTTATCAATGACACAAAAATAGTAAAGTCTAAGCCCTATACTTGCCATATTCAAAAATATAAATCAAACTATATCGAATGCTTCGATTGATAGTGTGATCGATATCTCTGACTTTCTTTGGTCCTTGAGCTAGATAGGCAGCACTATAAGAAAATGAGAAAGGAGAGGGAGTAAGCATAAAGCTTAGTAAGTTGCACATAAATAAATATACAACATAACTTTACCATTCATCAACAAGTATCATAATACACAAGTGGCATAAGCAAAACTTACTCATCAATATTCAATACACCCCATGTAACATCCCGAAATAGGGCCTAAACAGAATAGTGGTTGTGAAACCATGAATCTATGATAGAAAAGTTTTTTGCGATTAATTTTATGATTTATGGAGTGATTAGATGCATGTGTTAGAATACCGATAAGAAATTTCAGTGATTGCATGTCCGATTTGCATATTAGGGCTTAATTGCAAAAGTTGATAAATATGAGTTCTAAATGCTAAGGGATTAAATTGAAGTGCATAATTGAAGTAGAGGTCCTTAAATGGTAATTAGGTCATTATATTTTCATGGACAAAAATGGATATATATAGGTAGAAATAACTAAAAATTTTAATGAAGGGCATTTTAGTAAAGTGCCAAATAAAAGAATTAAAAAGGGAAAAAGATGGCAAAAATGTGCTCATCTTCTTCCTTAGGCCGAATATCAAGGGTTCTCCATAGCTAGGGTTTGTTTCAAGCTTCCAAGCTCCATAATAAGTGATTTTCAAGCCCCGTTTTTAATGTTCTTTACGTTTTTGGAGTCCCAATAACTTGACTAAGCTTATTCTAGCAATAATTTAATCTAGGGTTTATATTTGGAAAAATACCCATAGGTGAAATGTGTTTATTTTGATGTTTTATGGTAGAATATGAAGCTTAAAATTGTGTTAAACAACTTTTGCTAAGCGATTTTACGTGAAAACGAGTAACACGACATAATTTGTAAAAATACCTAATGTTCATAAGTGCATGTTAGAGTGAGAATTTGATGTTGCCATAGAAGGGAAAAATGATTAGCATGTCATAAAACATAAGAAAATGGTATGAATTTTAATTTCTGAGCCTTGGGGAAAAAGTGTAAATATGTAAAAGTTTAGGGGTAAAAGCGTAATTTTTCCAAAGTTTGATTCAAGGACTATTTTAATAAATGTGAGTATTAAATAAGCTAAATTTTTTATTATAGATCAAGAAGAATGAAATCCAGAGTTAGACCGGGGAAAGAAAAAAATAGTAGACTAAATCGATATAGTTAATCGTATTTTGTTTCGACGTAAGTTTACGGGAAATAATGCAATATTCTATTATTTTATGTTAATGTTGTTAATTTCAAGCATGTATATATTTATTTTATGAAATTATTCAAAGAAGACTCAAGCATGAATTGATGGAGAAGTAATTTCAGAAAGTCCTGGTTGAACCTTAGGAATGTGTAGGATACAAATGTCATGACATTAGGGTTTCAGGATACCGTGTAAGACCATGCCAAGGCATGGCTATTGGTAAGGTTTCTAAGGCAAGAATATCATGTAAGACCATGTCAAGACATGGCATTGATAAGTTACTATAAGGAAAAGGTCCCATGTAAGACCATGCCAAGACATGGCATTGGTGAGTTCATAAGGCAAGGATACCATGTAAGACCATGTCGAGACATGGAAATGGCAAGTTTAAAAAGGATACCACGTAATCTAACACCCCAAACCCGAGACCGACACCGGAGTCGAACACGAGGTGTTAACAGACTTTAAGCCCCTTATAAAAAAATTTCCCAGACACTACCAATCTGCGTACTAGTTTCTTTAAAAATCATATCTTGAGTTTCACAACTCGGAATCCAATTCCGTAAATTTTCCCTGAAACTAGACTCATATGCCCATCTACATATTTTTTTCTAGAATTTTTGGTCGGCCCAATTAGTACAGTTTATTAGTCAAAGTCTCCCATGTTACAGGGATCGACTACCCTGACCTTTTCGCATTACGACTTGGATATCTCCCTGTACAGGGCTTCAATACTGATGCCGTTTGTTTCTATAGAAACTAGACTCAGAGAGGAATCTATCCATATATGGTATGACTCCTAATTATGTCTGGTTAATTTATAATGAATTTCCAAAGTCGGAACAGGAAATCTAGAAACCGTTCTGGCCCTGTCTCACGAGAACCTGAATATCTCTTAACATACTGTCCGTATGATTGTTTCGTTACTTTCCTATGAAAGTAGATTCATCAAGGTTTGTTTACATAATTTATTCACTATTTAATTCCCTTCCTACTATTTTTAGTGATTTTCCAAATCTACATCACTGCTGCTGTCAGCATCTACCTTTAAGGTAGACTTTACCTATTTCATGATTTCCATGATTCAACTAGCCCTTTTTGCATAAATAGCACAATTTATGAAAGTGATTAACCATCCCCATGGCCAATCCTTGTCAAGCATATCCACACCAAATGATTATAACAATATACTCAAACACATATAAGCCATTTTCGCATGGCTATCCAAAATTTATACAAGTCCAAAGGGTCCACGACCCACAACAAACGGGTAGTCCTATACATGCCATTTCGAAGTTCAACCAAAATTGTACCAAAAGGGGGCTTTGATAGTGTGGGCGACTTTGACCTCAAGATCCCGAGTCCGATAGCTGGAGAACCAAATCTATAAAACAGAGGAGCAATGAAACGGAGTAAGCAATTTATGCTTAGTAAGTTTTGAGCAAGGAATTCCAGCACAACAAAAGTATAGCATTCATATAGCTAAACGGATAATTTCATATGCACAAATTTACGATATCGTACTTGCTTCACATTATCAACCCTTATGTACATACACAAAAGATCAACTCAGCCAAAGGCCGGTAGCTCGTTTATCAACTGAGCGAATACTTATTTGTAAGGGCTCAACTAAATTCAAGCACATACGAAACATACCTCAATGTTGGGATGTTTCGAGAGTATTAACTGGAATTTTACAGCAAGTTCATTCATTCCCAAATCACGTACCTTCGGAATTTAACCGGATATAGCTCCTCGTTCAAATGCCTTCGGGACATAGCCCGGTTATAGTAATTCGCACAAATGCCTTCGGGACTTATCCCGGATTTAGTAACTCGCACAAATGCCTTCGGGCTTAGCCCGGAATTAGTATCTCGCACAAATGCCTTCGGGCTTAGCCCGGAATTAGTATCTCGCACAAATGCCTTCGGATCTTAGTCCGGATATTGTCACTTAGCACAAGCCTTCGGGACTTAGCCCGGACATCATCCAAATAACCATGCACATTTAACAATAAATCATGGCCCATTCGTATTTCATTTTCGTTAGCAAAACTCAAACACAAGACATTTATCATTCTTGCAAATTCGGCTCAATAGCCACACAAAGAGCATGATTTTAATTTGCTTAAAACATGATCTAATCACATCATAATTTAAGCTCTTTTACTCAAGAACTTACCTCGGGTGTTGTCGAACGATTCCGATAGCTATTCGACCACTTTTTCCTTCCCTTTATCGGATTTAGTTCCCCTTTGCTCTTGAGCTTAATTAAACAAATAAATTGATTTAATCATTTGAGCATCGAAAAGAGGAACACAAGGCACTTAGCCCATATTTATACATTAGACATTAAAGTCACATATGTACGGAATCATGAATCAAACTCAACATTTTAGCTAATTTTTCCCCCTTGGCCGAATATGCATGTCTATTTTGGGGCCGATTTCAACACTTAATACATTCTACAAGTATGGTCACTTGTATTGACTAAACACCCTTTTGTTTCAAGTTCAAAACTTGGCTAATACACACATATACACACTAGTAAAGCATCCTCTCCCTTTCCATCAATTTAACACATGCATTGCTCATTAACATGCAAAAGTTATATTCGGCCTTAGCACACAACTTGCTAGCCGATTCTTCTCCATTTAGCAACCAATGCACATATGTGCGCACTCAAAAATGCTAAAAAGGAGGTTCAAGAATCATCAAGCCACCATCACATGCATCATTAACAAGCTTCATATTTAGCATGCAATGGCATTAACACAAACTCCACCTAGGCCGAATCTTAACTCATCCTCATGCCTCATCACCACAACATCAAACATCAACCAAGAATGATGCATCCATGGCCGAGTGTCATTTCCATCACATAGCAAGATTTAGACCATGGGCTAGGTAGAACTCAAGCTAACAACTAAAACATGCATGCATCTCATGGAACATCATCAAACATACCTTAGCCTAGCTACATGCATGGCCGAACCTCTTCAACCTTTCTTCTTCCTTCCTCCTTAAAATTTTTGGCCAAGGATGAACCAAAGGATGAGCATTTTTTTTTCTTTGTTTTTTTTTTCTTTCTAGTTTCGGCTAAATGAAGATGAGAAAGGATGAACAAAAATTTTCTCCTTTCTTTTCTTTAGCTCACGGCAATGGGGGGGGAACAACTACACACATTTTTTTTTTGTATTCATCATACTCCTTTTCATTATTTTATGCCCATGCCCCTTATTTTATTTTTTTCCTACATACCTCACTAGGCCAACATGTTCCCAACATGTTTCCACCCATAGCATGGCCAACCACTAGCTCAAATTTTGGGTAATTTGACATGCAAACCCATCATTTTCACAACATGCATTAATAGACCATTTTAAATTAGCCTATCATATTTTCACCATGTCTCATATCAATCCCTATTTAATAATTTCTCATGCAATTGGCAAAATTTGAGAATGAAACTTCCACATACTCATGTACACACATAATAAGCATAGAATATGGAAATCAATTATTTTTATGACTCGGTTTTGTGGTCCCGAAACCACTTCCCGACTAGGGTCAATTTTGGGCTGTCACAACTCTCCCCCACTTAAGAAATTTTCGTCCCCGAAAATCTTACCGGTAAATAGGTTTGGGTATCGTTCTTTCATCGAGCTCTCGGTTTCCCAAGTAGGTTCCTCGATCCCGTGTTTGAGCCATAACACCTTAACTAACGGAACCCTTTTGTTTCGCAACTCTTTCACTTCACGAGCTAGGACACGCATCGGTTCTTTTTCATAACTCATATCGGCTTGAATTTCAACCTCTGATGGGCTAATTATATGCGATGGATCAGATCGATAGCGTCGAAGCATCGAAACATGAAAGACATCGTGAATCTTTTCAAGATCAGGGGGCAAAATCAATCTATACGCAACCGGACCAACTCGTTCGGAGATTTCGTACGGCCCAATGAATCTCGGGCTCAACTTGCCCTTACGGCCAAACCTGAGTACCTTTTTCCAAGGCGAAACTTTAAGGAACACTTTATCTCCCACCTGATATTCAATGTCCTTTCGTTTCAAATCCGCATACGATTTTTGACGATCTGTGGCTGCTTTCAGACTTTCACGGATTACCTTTACTTTCTGTTTGGCATCCTTAATCAAATCAACTCTGAAAATTTTACTTTCACCGAGCTCGGTCCAAAACAATGGTGTACGGCATTTACGACCGTACAAAGCCTCGTAAGGTGCCATCTTAATACTTGATTGAAAACTATTATTGTAAGCGAATTCAATCAAAGGTAAATACCGTTCCCATGAACCACTGAACTCGAGGATGCAACATCTCAACATATCCTCAAGTATCTGAATTATCCGCTCAGATTGACCATCGGTTTGGGGATGAAAAGCAGTGCTAAAATGCAGCTTGGTACCCAAAGCTTCTTGCAATTTCCTCCAAAATCGCGAGGTGAATCTCGGATCTCTATCCGACACGATAGAAATAGGTACCCCGTGTAATCTCACAATCTGAGAAACGTACAATTCAACTAGTCTATCCAATGAAAAATCCATACACACAGGGATAAAGTGAGCCGACTTAGTCAGTCTATCAACAACAACCCAAATCGCATCCTTCTTACTTGTTGACAATGGCAGTCCGGACACAAAGTCCATTGTGACTCGATCCCATTTCCACTCGGGTATCATGATCGGCTGAAGTAATCCTGAAGGCACTTGATGTTCCGCTTTCACTTGTTGACATATTAAACATCTCGAAACAAAGTCGGAGATGTCTCGTTTCATACCATGCCACCAAAATCAACGTTTCAAATCGTTGTACATTTTCGTACTCCCCGGGTGACTTGACATTCGGCTACAATGGGCTTCGTTCAGAATCATCGAAATGAGTTCCGAACTCCTTGGAATACACAAACGACTTTTGAACCTCAAACAATCATCATCATCAATTTGAAACTCTGATTCCTTGTTCGGAGCACACTCAGCCCGTTTTGCAACCAATTCATCATCAACTTTCTGGGCTTCACGAATTTGATGAATCAATAATGGTTTGGCTTTTAATTCAGCTATTAACACATTGTCGGGTAGAACAGACAAGTGCACATTCATCGCTCGTAAAGCAAACAATGATTTCCGGCTTAAGGCGTCCGCAACCATATTAGCCTTTCCCGGGTGGTAATCAATGACAAGCTCGTAATCTTTCAACAACTCAAGCCAACGTCTTTGTTGCAGATTTAAGTCTCTTTAAGTCATCAAATTTTTGAGACTTTTGTGATCCGAAAATACATGGCACTTCTCACCAAATAAGTAATGTCGCCATATTTTTAAAGCAAATACGATGGCAGCTAGTTCAAGATCATGGGTCGGATAATTTTTCTCATGTGGCTTTAATTGTCTCGACGCATAGGCCACCACTCGACCTTCTTGCATCAATACGCAACCCAACCCAAGTAGGGATGCGTCACTATAAATGACAAACTCTTTGCCTGATTCGGGTTGCATTAAAATTGGAGCTTCAGTCAAATAAGTTTTTAGTTGATCAAAACTTTTCTGACATTTCTCCGTCCATTCGAACTTAACATCCTTTTGAAGTAGCTTCATCATTGGTGTGGCTATGATCGAGAAACCTTTGACAAATCGTCAGTAATAACCGGCGAGCCCCAAAAAGCTCCGAACTTCGGTAATATTTCTTGGAGGCTTCCAGTTAAGCATGGCTGAAATTTTGCTCGGGCCAACTTGAATACCCGATGCGGATACCACATGACCCAAGGAGCTAACCTCTCTTAACCAGAACTCACACTTACTGAACTTAGCATATAACTGCTTATCCCGCAAAATTTGCAACACCAGTCTCAGGTGCTCAGCATGTTCGGTCTCATCTCTTGAATAGACCAAGATGTCATCAATGAACACAACTATGAACCGATCCAAATATGGTCTGAAGATCCGATTCATCAAATCCATAAATACCGCAGGGGCATTAGTGAGCCCAAACGGCATCACTAAGAACTCGTAGTGACCATATCTCGTTCTAAAGGCAGTTTTGGGTATGTCCGAATCTCGAATTCGCAACTGATAATAGCCCGATCTCAAATCTATTTTTGAGAACATTGAGGCTCCCTTCAGTTGGTCGAACAAATCATCGATACGCGGTAACGGATATTTGTTCTTTATCGTCACTTTATTCAGTTGGCGATAGTCAATGCACAACCTCATGGTTCCGTCCTTCTTTTTCACGAACAATACTGGTGCACCCCAAGGTGAGAAACTTGGTCGAGCAAAACCTCTATCCGTCAATTCTTGCAACTGAGCTTTCAACTCTTTTAACTCGGTTGGTGCCATACGATACGGAGCTATCGAAATCAGCGCAGTCCCAGGTACAAGCTCAATACCAAACTCTACCTCCCGAACAAGTGGTAAACCCGGTAATTCTTCAAGAAAAACATCCGGGTATTCACAAACCACCGGCACAGATTCGGGTTTCTTGTCTAATTCTTTGTCATCCAGTACATACGCAAGGTATGCTTCGCACCCTTTTCTTACATATTTCTGGGCCAACATTGCTGATATTACAGCTGGCATCCCCTCCAAGTCCGTAAACTCAACTCGGATTACTTCGTTATTTGTGCACCTCAAATCAATAGTCTTGCTTTTGCAATTCACAACCGCATCATGCGCGGTCAACCAATCCAAACCAAGAATAACATCAAATTCATCAAACGGCAAAAGCATCAAGTCCACCGGAAAATAGGAACCTCGAATTTCTAGGGGACATTTCTTACACACTTTGTCGACAAGCACGTAACGACCCAAGGGATTTGACACCCGAATTACGAACTCAGTAGACTCAATAGGTAAAGTCTTACTGGATGCTAAGGTTTCACATATGTAAGAATGAGTAGAACCGGGGTCAATCAAAGCAATTACATTAGTATCCAAGAGAGTAAAAGTACCGGTAATAACATCAAGCGAAGAAGCATCCTCGCGGGCACGTATAGCATAAGCTCTGCAGGCGCACGAGCCTCGGATCTGGTCGTAGCATCTCTAGATCCTCTCTGACCACCACCAGCATTGCCCGTATTTCCAGATGGTCTACCTCGAGCAGTGGTAGCACCCGGTTTCCCACTCTGATTTACATTCTGTTCAGACAACCTCGGGCAATCTTTAATGAAGTGGTCAACCGATCCGCACTTGTAACAGGAGCGGTCAGGGAATCTACAACTCCCCGAATGCCATTTACCGCAATATCGACATTTCGTTCTGTCTCGACGTTCATTCCCAACACTGGCGACCGAAGTGCCTCGTGTACCCACAGGGGGTCGATCACGATCTCGTCTAAAAAGGCCCGAAGTGCCTCTCGACCAGCCCACATCATCTCGAAATTTCTTCGATGCCTGTTGAAGAGACTTTCCCGAAGATCTTTTACGAAACTCTCCAGTTTCCTCATCAACTTTTTGTTTTTCTTTTCTAAGCTCTTCGGCTTTACAAGCTCGCTCGACAAGTACTACGAACTCTCGTATTTCAAGAACGCCAACGAACATTTTTATATCTTCATTCAGCCCATCCTCGAAGCGTTTACACATAATAGCCTCGGACGAAACACATTCCCGAGCGTATCTACTAAGTCTAACAAATTTTCGCTCGTAATCAGTAGCTGACATAAAACCTTGCTTAAGCTCAAGAAATTCCTTCCGTTTTTGATCAACAAATCTCTGACTGATATACTTTTTCCGAAACTCAGTTTGGAAAAACTCCCAAGTTACTTGCTCTCGGGGCACAACAGAAGTCAGAGTACTCCACCAATAGTAGGCAGAATCGCGTAGCAAGGAGATAGTACACTTTAGGCATTCATCGGGTGTACAAGATAGCTCATCGAGTACCCGGATAGTGTTGTCCAACCAAAATTCAGCTTGCTCGGCATCGTCGCTATCCGTAGCCTTAAATTCAGTAGCCCCATGTTTTCGGATTCTGTCAACTGGGGGCTTATTTGACCTTATTTGGTCAGTTACCGGAGGTATTGTAGGTGCGGGGGTGGTATTAGTCGGGAATGGAGGTTGTGGAACAGCCGTATTAGTTCGAATGTATTGGTTGAACCAATCATTCATCACGCTATAGAAAGCTTGTCTAGCTTCCTCATTCGGGTTACTAGCATTAGGTTGAGAGTCCGCCGGCGCTGTCCCTTGTGCGGGAGCAAGCGCTACACTCTCAAGATCATCAGCTACCTCTCGGTCGGGATCAGGATCCATTACTATAAATAAACACATTTACAATTGTCAGAAATCACCACACTATCAAGTAATCACATAAAATGGCATGTATAGCTAGACCCAACGCATTACGGTAGTCCTAGAATCGACTAAACCGTAGCTCTGATACCAATCAAATGTAACACCCCAAACCCGAGACTGACACCGGAGTCGAACACGAGGTGTTAACAGACATTAAGCCCCTTATAAAAAAATTTCCCAGACACTGCCAATCTGCATACTAGTCGCTTTAAAAATCATATCTTGAGTTTCACAATGCGGAATCCAGTTCCGTAAATTTTCCCTGAAACTAGACTCATATGCCCATCTACATACTTTTTTCTAGAATTTTTGGTCAGCCCAATTAGTACAGTTTATTAGTCAAAGTCTCCCATGTTACAGGGATCGACTACCCTGAACTTTGCGTATTACGACTTGGATATCTCCCTGTACAGGGCTTCAATACTGATGCCGTTTGTTTTTATAGAAACTAGACTCAGAGAGGAATCTATCCATATATTGTATGACTCCTAATTATCTCTGGTTAATTTATAATGAATTTCCAAAGTCGGAACAGGAAATCTAGAAACCGTTCTGGCCCTGTCTCACGAGAACCTGAATATCTCTTAACATACTATCCGTATGATTGTTTCGTTACTTTCCTATGAAAGTAGATTCATCAAGGTTTGTTTACATAATTTATTCACTATTTAATTCCCTTCCTACTATTTTTAGTGATTTTCCAAATCTACATCACTGCTGCTGTCAGCATCTGCCTTTAAGGTAGACTTTACCTATTTCATGATTTCCATGATTCAACTAGCCCTTTTTGCATAAATAGCACAATTTATGAAAGTGATTAACCATCCCCATGGCCAATCCTTGTCAAGCATATCCACACCAAATGATTATAACAATATACTCAAACACATATAAGCCATTTTCGCATGGCTATCCAAAATTTATACAAGTCCAAAGGGTCCACGACCCACAACAAACGGGTAGTCCTATACATGCCATTTCGAAGTTCAACCAAAATTGTACCAAAAGGGGGCTTTGATAGTGTGGGCGACTTTGACCTCAAGATCCCGAGTCCGATAGCTGGAGAACCAAATCTATAAAACAGAGGAGCAATGAAACGGAGTAAGCAATTTATGCTTAGTAAGTTTTGAGCAAGGAATTCCAGCACAACAAAAGTATAGCATTCATATAGCTAAACGGATAATTTCATATGCACAAATTTACGATATCGTACTTGCTTCACATTATCAACCCTTATGTACATACACAAAAGATCAACTCAGCCAAAGGCCGGTAGCTCGTTTATCAACTGAGCGAATACTTATTTGTAAGGGCTCAACTAAATTCAAGCACCTACGAAACATACCTCAATGTTGGGATGTTTCGAGAGTATTAACTGGAATTTTACAGCAAGTTCATTCATTCCCAAATCACGTACCTTCGGAATTTAACCGGATATAGCTCCTCGTTCAAATGCCTTCGGGACATAGCCCGGTTATAGTAATTTGCACAAATGCCTTCGGGACTTATCCCCGATTTAGTAACTCGCACAAATGCCTTCGGGCTTAGCCCGGAATTAGTATCTCGCACAAATGCCTTCGGGCTTAGCCCGGAATTAGTATCTCGCACAAATGCCTTTGGATCTTAGTCCGGATATTGTCACTTAGCACAAGCCTTCGGGACTTAGCCCGGACATCATCCAAATAACCATGCACATTTAACAATAAATCATGGCCCATTCGTATTTCATTTTCGTTAGCAAAACTCAAACACAAGACATTTATCATTCTTGCAAATTCGACTCAATAGCCACACAAAGAGCATGATTTTAATTTGCTTAAAACATGATCTAATCACATCATAATTTAAGCTCTTTTACTCAAGAACTTACCTCGGGTGTTGTCGAACGATTCCGATAGCTATTCGACCACTTTTTCCTTCCCTTTATCGGATTTAGTTCCCCTTTGCTCTTGAGCTTAATTAAACAAATAAATTGATTTAATCATTTGAGCATCGAAAAGAGGAACACAAGGCACTTAGCCCATATTTATACATTAGACATTAAAGTCACATATGTACAGAATCATGAAT
Source organism: Gossypium hirsutum (assembly GCF_007990345.1). Classification (NCBI taxonomy): domain Eukaryota; kingdom Viridiplantae; phylum Streptophyta; class Magnoliopsida; order Malvales; family Malvaceae; genus Gossypium; species Gossypium hirsutum. The sequence goes on along the minus strand of NC_053435.1, from coordinate 44,486,610 downwards.
CAAACTCAACATTTTAGCTAATTTTTCCCCCTAGGCCGAATATGCATGTCTATTTTGGGGCCGATTTCAACACTTAATACATTCTACAAGTATGGTCACTTGTATTGACTAAACACCCTTTTGTTTCAAGTTCAAAACTTGGCTAATACACACATATACACACTAGTAAAGCATCCTCTCCCTTTCCATCAATTTAACACATGCATTGCTCATTAACATGCAAAAGTTATATTCGGCCTTAGCACACAACTTGCTAGCCGATTCTTCTCCATTTAGCAACCAATGCACATATGTGCTCACTCAAAAATGCTAAAAAGGAGGTTCAAGAATCATCAAGCCACCATCACATGCATCATTAACAAGCTTCATATTTAGCATGCAATGGCATTAACACAAACTCCACCTAGGCCGAATCTTAACTCATCCTCATGCCTCATCACCACAACATCAAACATCAACCAAGAATGATGCATCCATGGCCGAGTGTCATTTCCATCACATAGCAAGATTTAGACCATGGGCTAGGTAGAACTCAAGCTAACAACTAAAACATGCATGCATCTCATGGAACATCATCAAACATACCTTAGCCTAGCTACATGCATGGCCGAACCTCTTCAACCTTTCTTCTTCCTTCCTCCTTAAAATTTTTGGCCAAGGATGAACCAAAGGATGAGCATTTTTTTTTCTTTGTTTTTTTTTTCTTTCTAGTTTCGGCTAAATGAAGATGAGAAAGGATGAACAAAAATTTTCTCCTTTCTTTTCTTTAGCTCACGGCAATGGGGGGGAAACAACTACACACATTTTTTTTTTGTATTCATCATACTCCTTTTCATTATTTTATGCCCATGCCCCTTATTTTATTTTTTTCCTACATACCTCACTAGGCCAACATGTTCCCAACATGTTTCCACCCATAGCATGGCCAACCACTAGCTCAAATTTTGGGTAATTTGACATGCAAACCCATCATTTTCACAACATGCATTAATAGACCATTTTAAATTAGCCTATCATATTTTCACCATGTCTCATATCAATCCCTATTTAATAATTTCTCATGCAATTGGCAAAATTGGAGAATGAAACTTCCACATACTCATGTACACACATAATAAGCATAGAATATGGAAATCAATTATTTTTATGACTCGGTTTTGTGGTCCCAAAACCACTTCCCGACTAGGGTCAATTTTGGGCTGTCACACGTAAGACCATGACAAGTCATGGCAATGGTAAGGTACCCGTGTATCCTTAGCATTCCAAGTGGTTCAATGGGAAAATTTAAAGAGAATATCAAGGTAAGGTAAGGTAAGACGAGTTATACTAAAAAGGTAAGACAAGTTCATGCTAGAAGAGCAAAGGTAAGTATATAATGTTTATGTATGCTTGATAAGGAAAAAGGTAAGTAAAATGTATTAATAAATTTGATTAAGTAAGTATTTAAGTAAATGAGTAAGTGAAGAAGTTTAAAATATATCTATGACAATTAATGAAGTTGCATTAAGTAATATCATGCCAAGTAGTAAGATAATTCTTATGAATGTTGTTATTTATTTGCATGAAAACTTACTGAGCTTAATGCTTACCCCCTTTATTTTCCTTCTTTTTATAGTTTTTTCAAGCTAACTCGAGGATCGTAAAGTACGTCAGAGGTTCGAGCACACTATCACAAGAATTATTTTGGTATAGCTAGACGTTTCATTTTGAGTATGGCATGTATAGCATCATAGCCATTTTGTGTGTATGATCTTATGATATGGCTAATGAATGGTACGTAAATGCTTGATAATGATTAGCTATTAGAATGGCTAATCAAGGACATGTTTGGTGTTATGTATGCCTAAATGCTAGTTATTCCATGGAAATCATGAAAAAGGTGAAAGTAGCTTTATAATAGTATCGGACAGCAGTAATGATGTGAATTTGAAAAATAACTAAAAATAGTAGAAATGGATTTATATAGTTAATGAGAGATAGAAGTAAATCTTATTTAGTCTATTTTCATATGAAAGAAACATAGTAAATAAAAGAGTTGTATTTTATGAGATATTTAAATTTTGGTGAGACAGGGTCAGAGTGATTTTTGAATCCCCTATTCTGAATTTCGAAATTCACTAAATATTGTAAAAAAATAATTAGGAGTTATACTTTATATGTATAGATTCCTTATTGAGTCTAATTTTAAGAGAAATAAACAACATGGTTATTTGAATTCTGTACAGGGAGAAAATTAATTCATAGTGAACAGAGGTCAAAGCAGCCGAACATTGAAATAGGGAAAACTTTAACTAATAAATTGTACTAATTGGCTAGACAAAAAAATTCTAAAACAAATTTAGTAAGAATATATATGAGTCTAGTTTTATAGAAAATTTATGGATATTAATTTCAAGTTTTGTAACTCGAGTTATGATTTATTTAGTGACTATGACGCAGATGGACAGTTTATTTATGAAAGATGAAATAAATTGTTTTGATTTGTTTAAGTGATCGGAAAATTTTTATTGATTCCAGTTTGTTCCTGAACCGTTTCAATTTCATGTTTTAGGGTCTCGAGGACCCTTTTTAGGTACATATTGAATGAATGAAACTAAATTAATTTTAAAAACAAATTTTTATGCCCCGAATTAGTAAGCTAAGTCCGGTAATGCCTCGTACTCGACTCCGGCGACGGTATTGGGTAAGCGGTGTTACACCCCATATAGCATATATTGAGCTCACATTTCATATATACCATATAGGTACCTGTACCATTCACAACACGGTTATACTTTCCTTGTTAACTTGAAATCATACTTTCACTGTTGAACCATTTGGAACATTATCGGATACTCATTTAACCTCAAACATGGGGTCAGGTACTGATGCCATGTCCCAGACATGGTCTTACACAAGTTCTACCATATTTGTGTCGATGCCATGTCCCAAACATGGTCTTACACTACACATCTCGTAGCCGATGCATGTCCCAGACATGTCTTACACTGGCTTACGTCTTGAGGCCAAAGCATGTCCCAGACATGTCTTACACTAACACTCGTCTCAATGCTGATTCCATGTCCCAGACATGGTCTTACACTGGCTCTCATAATGTGGCCGATGCATGTCCCAGACATGTCTTACACTAGCTCACACAAGTGACGCAAACGTCATGGCATGAATATCCAATTTATTTCCTAAGGTTCAGTCGGGAATTCTACTATCTCTGTTCTCATCACATTTCCTCATTTCCACAATCAAGCAATTTATGCTATAATAATTTCAATACAATTCAAATACATATATTATTAATGTGGTTGTACTATTTACATACAACTTACCTCGGATTACAAAATGTGGCGGCTAGTCGATTTAGTCGATTTGCTTGGCTTTCCCCTAGTCTAGGTTTGGATTCGGTATTTCTTGATCTATAATAGCAAAATGTACTTATTTAGTCACTAATTAAAATTAGGCAATCGAAAATACATATCTTTGGTAAAACGACCATTTTGCCCCTATACTTTGACAAAATGACCATTTTTCCCCTATGCTCGAAAATTGATTTTTATCGAATTTCTTCTTATCTTAGGTCTAGCTAAACCCTTGTTACTCTTATAGCAACTCCAAATTCCCACTATATCACACATTTATCATCTATTTTACAACTTATGCAAAATAGTCATTTTAGGTGTTTTCATGCTAACACCTTTCACAAAAGTTGTTTATTAGACACCTAAGACTCATGGAAAACATTAAAAATATTTTCATGGAAAAACCCTAAACTCTTAATCATTTTGCGAAATAGTACCCTCATTTGAAAGCTCATGCTTCAAGGGTCTCAAAAAGTGTAAAAATATCAAAATCACTTACTTGTGAGGATTACAAGTTGCTGAAATTTTTAAGCTTTCAAACCCACTTCAATGGCTGATTTTTGATGGAGAAAGAAGATGAAAATGGGATGATATCATCTTTCCTTTATTTACTCCTATTTTACTCAAAATAAGCCATCTAACTTACCAAATTTTGAAAATTTGACCACCTTTGTCTCCTATGGTAGGCCATGACTCCCTAAAGGGTCTAATTTTCCTTTAAAGACCCCCAATTTAGGTTCTCTAGCTATTTGGCACTTTTAGCTATCGAAATAGGACTTTTGCATTTTATGCGATTTAGTCTTTTTTCACAATTGGGCTCACAAACGTCACAATTAACTCACCATATTTTTCATGCACTCTTAAAAATATGTTATAAAATCTAAATAATTATAAAATAATTTATTCAACTCTGAATTTATGGTCCTGAGACCACTATTTCGACTAGGCCCTAAATCGGGCTGTTATAGATTCATTTGTGAGTCGTGCAGAGGCTACCATTCCTGCCAAAGTTTATACTATTAGGACCAGAGAGGAAGGTGATGCCACTGATGTTGTTTCGGGTATGTTTTCTCTATTTTTTTTATCTATTCATGCATTAGAATTAATGTTTCAAATCCGGTAGAACATTCAGTTATAGTAAATCAAGTATGTAGGTGGTGCCCTATCAAGATTCAGGGTAAAATATTTTTAACCGATTTATTGTTAATGTCATTTGATGAATTTGATGTGATTTTGAGAATGGATTGGTTGTCAAAGTATGGTGTAATTCTTGAGTTTCGAATGAAAAAGTTCATGATACAAGATTCAAATGGCGAAGAGATGGAAGTGAAAGGTATTAAACCAGTTGGTCTTGCCTGAATAATCTCAGCAATAAAGGTAGATAAGTTAATTAATCAGGGTTATGAAGCATTTCTTACTTATGTTATAAATTCAACTGTGAAAAGTTCAAAATTTGAGGAAATTCGTATAGTGTGTGAATTTTTAGATGTGTTTACGGAAGAATTACCAAGACTTCCGCTTGGTCGAGAGGTGGAGTTTGCAATTGAAGTTTAAATGGGAACTATTCCAGCATCTATTGCCCCTTATCACATGTCACCAAAAAAGTTGAAAGAATTGAAAGTACAATTGCAAGATTTATTAGATCAAAGCTTTATATGACCCAGCGTATCACATTGGGGCACACCAATGTTGTTTGTAAATAAGAAAGATGGTTCGTTGTGGTTGTGTATCAATTATTGATAGTTAAACAACGAGAAAATAAATAATAAATATCATTTGCCTCGTATTGATGATTTATTTGATCAATTAAAAGGTGTAGCAATATTCTCTAACAATATAAATTTCTGGTGATGCCTTTTGGGCTGACTAATGCTCCTACTGAATTCATGGATCTTAGGAATCACATTTTTCAACCATATTTAGATCGGTTTGTAGTGGTGTTTATTGACTATATTTTAATTTATTCAAAGACTACGAAGAAACATGATCAGTATTTAAGAATTGTATTGCAGAAATTACAAGAAAAACAACTTTATGGGAAACTTAGCAAATGTGAGTTTTGGTTTATCTGAGTTAGTATTCCTTGGGCATATAGTCTCGACTGAAGGTATCCATGTAGATCTGAAGAAAGTTGAGGACATCCTAGAATGGAAACAACCGAAAAATGTTTTAAAGATCCGTAATTTTTTGGGATTAGCGGGATACTACCGAAGATTTATGAAAGTATTTTCAAAGATAGCTTTGCCCCTGACACAACTACTCCAAAAGAATGTACCATTCAAATTGGATGAGCGGTGCCAAGAAATCTTTGATATGCTTAAGAAATTGTTGATAGAGGCTCCAGTGTTAACACTTCTAAGATCAAGAAAGGAGTTTGTGCTATACGGTGATGCTTTTCTTAATGGTCTTGGTTGCGTTTTGATGTAAGATAGAATAGTGATTGCATTTGCTTCAAAAAAACTAAGACCATATGAATGCAACTATTCGATGCATGATTAGAACTGGCAGCAGTTGTTTTTGCATTAAATATCTAGATGCACTATTTATATGGTGAAAAGCGATACATCTACACAAATTATAAAAGTTTGAAATATCTTCTCATCTAGAAAAAATTGAACTTGAGACAGTGTCATTAGATAGATTTGTTAAAAGATTACGATTGTGTGCTTGATTATCATCTAGGTAAAGCAAATGTTATTGCTGATGCTTTTAGCCAAAAATCCCTTACTGATTTGATATTAATGTTTGTACAGTTAAGTGTTTGTGATAATGGTGCATTATTAGCTGAATTAAAGGTGAAGTCGCAGTTAATTGAGCAGATTAGAGAGACTCGGCAAAATGATGATAAGGTGATGAAAAAACGAAGATCAATTAAGCATAATAAGCCGGGAGACTTTGATATTAGGGATAATGTGTGTGTAAGATTTCAAGAAAGAATTTATGTGTCAAACAAGGTTGAATTGAAGAACGAGATACTTCAAGAGGCACATAATAGTCCTTATATTATGCATCCAGGAAGTACCAAGATGTATCGGGATTTGTGAGAACTATATTGGTAGCTAAGTATAAAGAGAGAGATTATGTTACAAAATGTCTAACTTGTCAAAGGGTGAAAGTTGAACACCAAGTTCTGATAGGATTACTTCAGCCTATATCAATTTCCAAGTGGAAATAGGAAAGAATAACTATGAATTTTTTCAGTGGTTTACCTCTCACTCGAAAGAAGCATAAAACAATATGGGTTATAGTGGATCGATTAATGAAGTCAGCTCATTTTCTACCAATAAGGACAAATTGGTCATTAGATAAACTTGCAAAATTAAACATAGCTGAGATAGTGAGATTGTATGGTGTACCAAAGTCTATTCTTTATGATCGTGATCCTCGATTTACAGCAAGATTTTAGAGGAAGTTACATGAATCACTTGGCACCAGATTGAATTGCAACACAATCTTTCATCCTCAGATAGATGGCCAATTAGAATGCGTGATTCAGTTGTTAAAAGATATGTTACGAGCTTGTATTATTGACTTTGATTGAGATAGGGAACGGTATCTACCACTTGTAGAATTTGCATATAACAATAGTTTGCAATCAAGTATTTAGATGGCATTGTATGAAGCTTTATATGGACATAAATGTCGTACTCTTTTGTGTTAGATTGAATTAGGTAAAAAGAATATGGTTGGCTCAGAATTAATACAAGAAACAGAAGAAGAAGAAGGTTTGATTAATTAAAAAAATTAAAAGAAACTTCAAATCGATAGAAGTCATATGATGATTTGAAAAGAAAAGAAACTGAATATGAAGTGGGAGATAAAGTATTTTTAAAAGAATCTCATGGAAAAAATTTTAGATTTGGTCAAAAAGAAAAATTAAGTCTGAGGTTCATTGGACCATATGAGATTATAGAAAGAGTTGGACATGTTACTTATCAGTTAGCTTTGCCACCAGAATTAAACCGAATCCAAAATGTATTTCATGTATCGATACTCAGAAGACATAGGTCAAATCCATCCTATACTGTGTCAATGGAAAACATTGAGTTATGGCCCGATTTATCGTATGAAGAAGAATCGATGCAAATTTTAGCAAGAGACAAGAAGAAGCTACTTGGGAACTTGAAGATATAATGTGATCGCAATATCCGCAACTCTTCATATAAATTTCGAGGATGAAATTTCTTTAAAGGGGAGAGAATTGTAACATCCCCAGTTTAAAAAAAAAGAATATTTAAGGTAGAAGTCCTTGAATAAGTGACCTATAAATAAATTTCTTTAAAGGGGGGAGAATTGTAACATCCCCACTTTAAAAAAATATATATTTAAGGTAGAAGTCCTTGAATAAGTGATCTATAAATAAATAATAGTATGAGAAACTGTAATTATATTTAGAGGAAACTGTCAAACATGAAAACATAAAGAATTATTAGTGGGAGCATATGGCTAAGTTAAAATTTTGGTATAGAGTTCAGGAACTAAATTGAATAAGTTGGCAAACTATAGAGACTAAAGTGCAATTATCCTATTTTTATTTTGATGGAAAGGACTTAATGGAAATTTTACCATTACTTAAAAAATCAATGGTTTCATGATGGCCTTTAAATGATATTTTTATTAAATAATTATTATTTAATATTTTATTTAAAATATTAGTATTTTATTAAGTATTATTATAATATAAATAAAAGAAATATGAACATCTTTCTTTATTTTTCTTTCTTATTCACGAAAGTTGGGGAAAGAAGAAGAAAAATATTTCTTTCATCATTTTCCTTGAAATTCAAGTATAAGGTATGGTTTTTCTTCAAAATTTTCATAGATATTGAATCTTTGAAGTATTTTTTACATATATGTACTAATAGTTTTTTATTTTATCAAGTATATTGAAAGTTGTCATTGAAGGACACTGATGGAAACATAGAAAACTTAAGTGAAATAGTGTAACACCCCGTACCCGAGACCGTTTCCGGAGTCGAACACGAGGTATTTACGGACTTATTTCATTCTAAAACACAGTTCATTTAAAATTTCTAGACAAGCTGGCTAACTGCGTCACTGTCACCTTAAAAATCATAACTCAAGTTCCAAAACTTGAAAACTAGTTCCATAAATTTTTCCTGAAACTAGACTCATATGTCCATCTACAATTTTTTTTCTAGAATTTTTGGTTTGGCCAATTAGTACAGTTTATTAGTTAAAATCTCCCCTATTACAGGGTTTGACTACTCTGACCTTCATGCATTACGACTTAGATATCTTCCTGTACAGGGCTTCAATACTTATTCCGTTTGTTTCTAACGAAACTAGACTCAAAAAGGAATCTATAAATATATGGTATGACTTATAATTATCTCTGGTTAATTTATAGTGAATTTCCAAATTCAGATCAGGGGATCCAGAAATCTCTCTGGCCCTGTTCCACGAAAACTTAAATATCTCTTAAAATACGACTTATATGATCGTTTCGTTTCTTCCATATGAAAGTAGATTCATCAAGGTTCTATTAAATAATTTATTCACTATTTAATTTCATTCCTACTATTTTTAGTGATTTTTCAAATTCACATTACTCCTGCTGTCAGCATCTGCCTTTAAGGTAGACTTTACCTATTACATAGTTTCCATGATTCAACTAGCCCTTCAGCATATATATAGTACAAAATATGATCATGATTAACCATTCCGATGGCAAATCATTGCCAAACATATCCACACCTCTCAATAGCCATATACATACAAAATGATTATAACACTATGCTCAAAATATATAAGCCATTTTCGCATGGCTATCCAAATATATATAACTCCAAAGTACTTGACTAATAACACAAGGGTAGTCCTATACATGCCATTTTCAGAGTTCAACCAAAAGTGTACCAAAAGGGCTTTGATAGTGCGGACGACTTCGACTTCAACAATCCCGAGTCCGATAGCTGACGAACCAAAATCTATAAAACAGAGAATCAAAGAAACGGAATAAGCATTTAATGCTTAGTAAGTTTTGAGCAATGAAAATAGGCACAATTGAAGTATAGCATTCATATGACTAAACGAATAATTTCATATACACACATTCTCAAAATCACACCTACTTCACATTACCAACCCTTATACTCATACAAGAGATCAACTTAACCAAAAGCTGGAAGCTCATTAATCGACTGAGCGAATACTATTTAAAAGGAATCAACTAATCCAATACATATACGAAACATACCTCATCATTGGGATTTTACGAGCATATTAATTAAAATTATTACAGCAAGATCGCTCATTCCCAAACCAAGTACCTTCGGGCTTCAACCGGATATAGCCACTCGCTCAAATGCCTTCGGGACTTAGCCCGGATATAGTAGTTCGCACAAATGCCTTCGGGACTTAACCCGGATATAGTAACTCGCACAAATGCCTTCGGGACTTAGCCCGGAATTAGTAACTCGCACAAATGCCTTCGGGACTTAGCCCGGAATTAGTCACTAGCACAAATGCCTTCGGGACTTAGCCCGGAATTAGTCACTAGCACAAATGCCTTCGGGACTTAGCCCGGAATTAGTCACTAGCACAAATGCCTTCGGGACTTAGCCCGGTTATCATCCGAATATTCATGCACATATCAGTAAATCATGACACATCTTTATTTTCATTTTCATAACTAGAATTCACACACAAGTCAATTATTAAGCATTCCCATTTTCGGCTCAATAGCCACATACAAATAGCATGATTTGGTTTGCTTTATGACATGATCTCTATGCACATACGGCTACCCATCATACGTATAGACTAATTAACTCAACATATAATTCAAGTAGAATCATTATATCACCGTATATTTGTTATGATTATACGTCATGACTTAATCAAATCGTAAACTAAGTTTCATTACTCGAAAACTTACCTCGGATGTTGTCGAACGATTTCGACGGCTATTCGATCACTTTTTCCTTCCCTTTATCGGATTTAGTTCCCCTTTGCTCTTGAGCTTAATTTAACAAATAAATTGATTTAATCATTTGAACATCAAAAGAGAAACTCAAGGTACTTAACCCATATATACATTAGACATTAGAGTCACATATATATGAAATCATGAATCAACTCAACATATTAGCCAACACTCTCTTTTAGCCGATTATCTAAGCCAAGATAAAAGCATCAATATGCTTTCCTTTAACCGAATACATGCAACACCAATCTAGCTCATGTGGCCGAATATGCATGTCTATGTTGAGGCCGATTATATGCTTAATACTTCCTACAAATATGGTTACTTGTATTGACTACATACCATTTTGTTTCAAGTTCAAAACTCGGCTAATACACATATATACACTAGAAATCAAATACTAACATTTGCACTTCACCTTACTACCAATTCTCATCTACTTCCTACCATGGCCGAATGCATCAAGACACCATACCATTTCAATTTTGGTCATGGGTTAAACAAAGAACTTAATGTCTAACTCAAAAATGCTAAAAAGAAAATCCAAGAGTCATCAATCACCATCACATGTATCATTACAAAGCTTCACACTTAGCATGCAAATGACATCAACACAAGTCCACCTTAGCCGAAACTTAGCTTATCTTCATGCCTCATCACCGCAACATCAAACACCAACCAAGAAGGCAACACCCATGGCCGAATATCATCTCCATCTCATAGCAAAGATTTAAACCATGGGCTAGGTAGAACTCAAGCTAACAACTAAAAATATGCATGAATCTCATGGAACAACATCAACATACCTTAGTCTAGTGAACCACCATAGCCGATTTTCTCCAAGCTCTTTCCCTTATTTTTCTTTCTTCTATTCGGCCAAGTTCAACAACATGAGAACTTTTTCCTTTTTTTTTTCTTCATCATTTTCCTTTTCATTATTTTATTACCATGCTCCTTATTTTATCATTTCTAACATAAAGCATTAACACAACATGTTTATGACATGTTTTACCCATCACATTTTGTCCACCCTCTTTGTCATGGCCGGCCACTACTAATTAAGTGGGGAAATTGACATGCAAGTCCACCCTTTTGATTACATGCACAAATAGATCCTTATAGATTAACCTATCACATTTCAAAAGTGTCACACATAAGTCTATTTACTAAATTCACATGCAATTAACTAAATCGAAGCTTAAAACTTTCACACATTCATATTCACATATTTTAGACAATAATTATCATATTCAAATAATTTGGTGACTCGGTTTAGCGGTCCCGAAATCGCTTTCCGACTAGGGTCACTTTAGGGCTGTCACAAATAGATACATTTTTGGATAGTAAATGGTTAGAAGATGAATTCTAGCTTGTTAGAAATATGAAGAAGAAATAAAATTGGATGAAAAGTCTACTTGGTACATTTGGCCAAGGTGAAGGGGAAGTAGATAACCTTGGCTAGTTTGTGTAATATTGGTGGTAAATGATAGCTTGTGAAGCAATGAGTATTCTGGTGAAGATGGAATTGAAAACGGATAATCGAGTGAAAAGATATGTGAATTTCTGACATGGAAACTTAAATTGTCAACTTGATTAACCGTGCATATTTAAGTTTATTTTTATTAGCTAGTATTAGAATGGATAAATGACATTGTTTCGTATTGAATTGCTCCTATTGTAGCTAAAAATGAAGTGAGCATCTTGAAGGAGAAAGGAGAAGAGGAGTAAAGTGATTGAAATTTTTGTTTGTGCTAATATCTTATGTTCATTACATAAAGCTTTAGAATATTTAGTTTACTATGACTAGTTATATTTATTTTATTTTATTTTTATGAGTTTTGGATGAGTTTGAATGATTTAGTTAATATTTATAAAATTATGTTTCGAGATGAAGACTATGTTTTTCAAATGATTAAATTAGAAAATTCATGGTTATGATTTGAATTTTAGTATTATGATTTTAGATGATTGAGCAAGAAAATGTTTAATATGATTTGAATTGGAAACCTAATTTTACATTAGGCGATATGTGAATTGAACATGAAACGAAATTGAAATGAGAATTATATGAAAATGAAATTGAAATGGATCATGAAATTTGGTTTTTACCTTGTTTCACTAAGTTAGACTAGATCAGATATAGTTGGCATGCCATAGAGTCTTTATATCAGAGGATTTAGAACTCCTCAATTCCTAGAGGGTTGAGGGAGAAAAGGCGAAATTTGCCAAGTTTTATTATTATTAGCGACAACTTCTAAAGGGTCGTAGACTACTCTGATAGTCATTGTGAAATCTAAATTTTACAGGGGGTTTTACATAAATAGGTAGAAATGCTGCTGAAATTTTTATAAAATAATTTTACCACAACGTTTCCATTTTGATAAAGAAAGATATAAAAGTAAGTTGCTTCGAAAACGAAATGTGGCATTTTATATTTGGATCCAACAACTGGATTGGGTATAAGGTGTCACAATGAGACTACTATGAGTCACATGATGCCATCGTTGAATGGTTAATGAAATTGAATGGTACAACTCTATAAATTATTTTTACTGATTGATTATCCTTATAACATACTTAAAATGGTTATTTATGTGTTAAGGCAAAATGACGCCTCCAAATATTGAATATAACATTGATTATCTGGAATATTCTCCAGACCAAGTAAGGGGTGGTACACAAAGAAGATAAAATAAATTGACTCAAGCTAGTATGATTCAAGTTTCATGTTCATTGGCACTTAATTGCTTTGATGACAATAGGAAATCATGTCAACTAAAGACAAGTTAGTTAGGACATGGCTATGGATGAAGAATGCCTTCTTTGTAAATAAGAGAAAGAAATATAAAATCATTTAGTCACATGTGGATTCTCCAAACAACTATATCAAGGAATCTTAAACTTATATTAGCTTCAAAGGAAAGCTCTCAATAAGGAATAGGAATTGCGTTGAGCCATTCCTAAACTCTAGAGAGGTAACTTATGTTAGCTTGGTTTTTTATCTAAATCAAGAAAGGTAATCTTAGAAAATTGAGTTGGGCATTGGTCAACCATCCTAGCCCAACTCAGCAAAACAGAGGTAATTTAGGGGTTTCTTCCCCCTTACAGATGTCATAGTCAGCTCCCTTTATGTTCTAGTTGGAATGTGTTCTTTCAGTTAGATTAAACTAAAACTTCAAACCTTGACAATTATGTACTTAAATAATTAAATCCTATTTTCAAATGATTTTCTGAAGTTGAGATGAAGATGATTAAATTGGAGTTGAGATGAAGAGAAATTAGTAACTTTTCATTTCTTGGTTTTTTAATTTGGTTAATAATACATATTGGGTGATAGAAAAGAAATTGGTATCTTTCTTAATTTGCTAGGATGAAATCAAAATTGGGTATGAAGAAGTTGAAGAAAATGGTATTCATATATTTGAGGTTTCTTTTAATAGAAATAGATTAATAATAAATATTGAGTAAAGTAATTTTTAGTGTTCTAAAAGTTACACAAAAGGTTGATGTGGTGGGAAAAATGGCATGTGTCGTTTTTTTATTGATAAAATTAAGTGTGTTAAGGAAAACTTTAAATACCAAAATACATAAAACTGCATTAAAAGATTTATTAAAATTCATGTCATTAACCCTTTTCCCCACTTACAAAAAAGAAAGGAAGAAAGCAACATGAATTGACATTACCAGATGAGCTCGTGTGGTGACTAATGTGACACATTCTTTTGTTATTAAGCTTTTCATAAACCATTTAAAGTGGGGCCAAACTAATTTGTGCTTATGATTGTTTCACTATTCAATTGGAAAATTAAAATGTCGTACGGTTCCTTTGAGTGCTCTCAAAACCCATTGAGCTGTCATCACTCTCTTCACACTCAACCTTAATTTTCTGCCTTTGCTTGCCATTAAAATAAACCCCTTTTCCTTTTAACCCATAACGTCAAATTTGGCTTTACCGTTTATATTTTTTTTTTCCTTATAACATTTCAAAAAAATATTCAAATTAACTTTTTAATAAAAATATTAATTAAAACATTAATTTTTAATGATTTTGATGTGACAATTTGCATAATAAACTACATCTACATATCATTATGTTTTATATATCATATCAATAAATAATTTTAAAAATATAAAAATAAAAATATTTAAAATTCTAAAAAATTATTATACCTTCTTTTAATATATAAAATTGTTATCTTGGATTTACAGCCAAGTTTAGTTGTCAAAAACCAAGTTTTTTTTTTTTTTTTTGGAGGGCAGAGGACTTGCAAAATTGTTGCGTAGGCAAAGCGTAATTGAGTAATTGGTGAAGACCAAGACAAAGGAACGCATGCTTGTGAAAGGAAAATCATAACCTCATATCAACATTTGGCTAAAGTTTATAACATTAATAAAAAAGAGTTTGAGGGGTTTGTTATGATTGATTGCTTTGCTAGTCAATCGCTTGTTGGCTCACAGTCAATATTAGAGACTCCTTGGTTGACACAAAGCTCAATTCACTATACACTAAATATTATAAAAAAAAATAAATTATAACATTACTCACTAAATTATAAGTAACTTTGGTTATTTAACTATAACATTACTCGCTAAATTTTTTATCATTGAACTATTCAAGAGTTTTTATTTAAGTCGCTAAGCTATTAAGTTCTTTTAAAAAAAATAGAATTCTGCCAGCAAACTCTAAGCGATGATTCGATGATTGGTATAGTAAATCAATACCCATCGAAAAGTAGAAAAACATACTTTAAATCTAATCCGATCTAACGGCTAGCGTTAGAGATCGTAAAAAAAAGCTGTTTGAATTTTGATTCGTAGATTCGTGACATCCAAAGTTGTTTCATGAAAAAAAACTAAACTGTAGAAGTGAAGGGAAAATAGAACTTTCAATTAGTGCAGGTAATGTGCACAGAGGAAGGCATATAACATCAATTTTAATAGTCCAATGACTTGAATGAAAATTTTTAAATTGTTCAATGATCAATTGTAATTTTTTTAATTAAGTGATCAAAATAAAAATTAACCCACAATTTAGTGACTAATGATAAATATTACGCTTAAAAATTACACTATTTTTGCTCAAAATTTGTGTGCAATTTGCAAATGCTTGAAGCAAGAGGCAACAGCTTCCTGAAGGAGCCTCGGGAAAAAAAGCACAAAGCAGAATCTATAGGCGACACGCAAGAATTCCCTGGCATAGTTTTAAGATAACCATAAATTTAGCCTCCAATTCATTCTATTTTACGGGTTAATTTTGGTTTTAGCAACCATTAGTTCTTTTTTTTTTATCATTGAAATCTACATTATTAATTTTTTTCATTAGAAAGAAAGAAAATTGGTTTTGTCCAAATTCAATCAAAATTTCAAATTGAAGAAGTCTTTTTGCCATTAAAAATGTGGTTTTGACACAAAAACCTCATCTTCATCTAAATGGATATTAGGGCCACACCATTTATTTCCTTGTTTATACACACACATGGTTGTCCCTAGTCTCAATGGCACCCCCAACCAAGAAAAAGTGAACAAGCAAGCAAAGACCCAAATCTAATCCTATAATGTTGGTCACTTGGTCTACTTAAACAATTAATGTACTCTTTAGTGTACGGTTTGTCTTTAAAAAGTACTGAAATTTTGAGTATAGTTCACCATTTTTTGGGTTGGAAAGATTTTAATGTTCTTATGGCTTTAATTTTAAGGTCTACGATTTAGTTGGGCTTCAATTTTCCCAATCAATGGTCCCCTAAACCATGGTCCTAGGCTAAAGGTCACAAGGGACCCAAGTGAATGCCTACAAACCAACATACTGTTGAGAGGGTTCTATCATTGCACTCTTAAAAGGGGTTTTTTGCTGACCAATTGAAAATGAAAGATCCCCCAACGACCCATTCATTTTTCTTGTGTGGTAAATTGGGGCCTCAAAGCCTTATTTTTGAGGCCTTCTCTTCTCATGGTTTCCTCACCTCAACTCTATTTAACAACAGCCCAACAAAAAAATATCTTCCCCTTGTCTAATTGATGCCAAAACCAAAACTCTTGTCACCTTCAACCCTTAGCTTTGTGGGTAATTTTAAGGACAAATAAATATTGTTGAATCTATTTAAGAGAGGAATAAAGAGGAAGAGGGGCAACCTTGGATGTGACAATTCATATTCATGTAAGAAAAAAAAGGGTATGATTAGTTTTTTAAAATAGGATAAATTATACTGTTAGTTACTAAATTATAGGTAACTTTTCATTTTAGTCACTTAACTAAAAAATTACAATTGGTCATTGAACTATTCAAAAGTTTTCATTTAAATCACTGAAATATTTAAAAGCTTTTGTTTAAGTCACTAGGCTGTTAAGTTTTTTTTTTAAGTTGCGTCAATGATCTCCAAGCAACGATTTGTTGATCAGTACGGTGAATCAATTGTAACACCCCTTGTAACAGCCCATTTTTCAGTAAAATCGGAAAAGTGGTTTCGAGACCACAAATCCGATCTGAAATAAAATTTATTTTTATTTTATTACATGGTTCGTAATATGTTAAAAATGCCATGTGAAAATCCTGATAAGAAAATTTTATTGATTATGTGCTTAATTACGAGAAGGACTAGATTGCATAAAATGCAAAAGTTGAATTCTAATAGCTACAAGAATTAAATAGCTATGGTATGGAATTAGACCATTAAAGAAAAGTATGTAGATATTTTGGTGACTCATCCATGGAAATATAGAAAAAGGGCAAAGACTAAATTAGAAATTGAAGAATATTTAATTAATTAAAAAGATAATAAAAGATATTTTATTTTCATGTCATCTTCAACCTAAAATACATGGAAACCTAGGAGAGAGAAAAGAAACTTTCATGGCTTAATTGGGTAAGTTTTCTTGTCCTGTTTTTAGTAATTTTGATATTTTTGAAACTAGGATAGCTTAATATATCTATTTGGGGGATCAATTTGAAAAGTTATCAAAGTATAAAAATTGGGTCATGGATGAATATGCTGAAAGTTAGAAATTTATTGCAGAAAATGAAAGGTTTTTGATAGATAAACAACTTTTCCAAAGTGATTTTTGATGAAAACATGATTTAGGGACTAAAATGTAAAGTTGTGAAATTTGACGAAAAATTATAAATTTTTATGAATAATGTGCTGTAAATTTTGTGATGGGATTTTGATTAGGCTTGGAATAGGGAGTAAATTACACAAATTTCATTTTCTGAGCCTAAGGACGAAATTGGAATTTATGGAAAAGTTAAGGGCAAAATGGTAATTTTGCCTAGGACATAAATTGAGTCCAAATGAATATGAAATGTATGAAATTGATGGTTAAATTCATTTATATAGATCTAGACAACACAAATTCGAGGTTAAACTGAGGAAAAGAAAAGGTTTCGGATTAGTAGATTATATACGCGAACAAGTGTCGAGGTAAGTTCATGTAACTTAATCGAGTATGTAAATATGTTAAATTGAATGTTGTGTTGTATGGAATGTGACTTATATTGATGTGAATTGTTTGATTGCTATGATGAGAATTGAATACATGTTTGAAACGGTGAAAAAGGGTTAAGCTCCATTTGAATATTGAATTCCGATGAATATATGTGTTTTCCCAAAATAAATGAGGTCCTACATTTGTTGCTGACAGGATTTAGCTCGGACGAGTAATCCTATTGATCTCAATATAGAAAGGATTTAGCCCGGACAAGTATTCCTGATATAATCCCTCTCGAGCATATGTTACAATTAGTGTAACACCCCAAACCCAGCCTAGAAGTTAGGCCTGAATCTGGCGTGTCACATTGAAGTGTTTTTCGAAAACCATGTTCTCATTGAAAACCCTTTTTACTATTTAAAACCTATGGCCCTTTTAAAACTTGTAAAATGTTAATTCCCCTTAAAACATTACTTGCTGCGGAAGCTTAATTTTAAACAATTGCGGAAACGTGATATTTTGAAAACCAATTGTTGTTTTGGAAAACCGCATCCTACTTCTAACAGATATTAAGCATACTAAATAAATTTCCCAAATAAAAAATTAAGAAAATAAAGAGGCCTTAATACAACCCAAATCAAAAACCAAAGTGCTTAACTAAATAAACGAAATAGAAAAACATGTGCAGTTGTGTGGTCGTCTCCGAGTCCCTCTGCGACACTGATCCACCTAACGTTGGGGATTACTTGCACAGTTAATAAACGGGGTGAGTTTATGAAAACTCATCGTGTAATCCCCTTACTAGAGTAACAACCACTAAACAAACAGAATTCAGAATCAGTCTGGGTCAGAGCCCATTACAGTAACAGTGTATACAGTAACAGTCCGGGCCTGAGCCCTATTAAATAAAAGTACAGTCTGGGCCTAAGCCCTATGCAGTGATAGTGTGGGCCTATGCCCAAAACAGAATAATCACAATACAGGTATGCAACCCAACCCAATCCAACCAGCTCACCACCCGTACCAACCAACTCACCATGTGGGGATTAAACCAACCCACCCAGCTAGTTCACCAATATCGCAGCGTAGCTGCAATGGTAACACAGCAAAGCTGCTAGTATATATACAGCTTTAAGCCTTCAGTAGCGGTATTACAATTGGCACAAAGCCATCAGTAGCTGTAATAAGTTCGGCACATAGCCATCAGCTATGGTAATATAATCGATACACAGCCTTCGGTAAATATGATCGACACAGAGTCATCAATAAGTATGTTAGGCACATAGCCACAGGTAAATATGTTTGGCACAAAGCCATGGTCAAGATGGTACAGAGCCATTTTTAGGCTGGCACAGAGCCATAATCAGATTAAGCGACAATAAGCCGTCCATCGGTCCACAGTCATCTCGTACGACCCGTGCAACCTCAACAGATCAATACTAGATCCACAGTCGTCTCATACGACCCGTGCGATCCTATCAGAATAGTACTTCCTCCATATCAATGTCCTAACCCCATGCAATATGTCGTGTATGTCATGCTCAATCATCACACGTGTATGCAAAATGGTCATGCTCAGTAACAGTCATTTAAACATATATTAAACGCATATCAGTTTTACAACCACAGTCAAGTCAGTTAAAACATAGCCATACAATCACATTCAAATCAGTCAAATTCATAGTCCAAGTCAGTCATTTACCTACAAGGGTAAAATAGTCATTTTACGTTACAAGGGTAATTCAGAAATTTTAGAAATTAAGGGTATTTTGGTACTTTTACAAATCGGGGTCTTAATGACCCAACAGAAGGTCCACCGTCGCCTCGAGCGACTTAAGTAACCTAAACAGATATAACGGTACAGATGGGCCTAAGGCCCATTACTCGGCCCAAGTGGACCCACACGTTCGTGTAGCCCATTTAGCCCAATTTCAGAAACGACTATATGACCTACATAGCCCAGTCCAATAATTATCAAAAGTTACAGATTCAATCCGTATAGGGCCCACGAGCCCATTGGGCCCACACGGCCCATTCAAGCCCAACATGGCCCAGAACTACCTAAGTCGTGTGCGCGATATGGCAAGTCTATCTACATCCCACTTAACAGTGAAGTTTACACAAGCAGACCCACGGGCCCATCGGGCCCATCAAAGCCCTTAACGACACATGCCATGCACACGACATGACAGGCCCAACTACTTCCCACCTAACAGTTAGATTTACACAACCGGCCTCCGGGGCCCATTTAGCCCTTCGAGGCCCAGAACAACCCTAGCACACAAGAACGCTCGTGGTGGCCTTTACAGCCTATTGCCCATAATTTGTAGGCTCGGTTTACCACACGAGCGATTGCACGCTCGTGAGGCCTCAAATACTGAAATTTTGGCTTTTCGGCTTTTGCCGACTTCCAACAAAGAAGGGCGTGAATACACACCTGTTTATGAGAACGCGTCGAAGTCCACGATCGCCAACCTTGGCACATCCTGCATTCGTCTTAATCCCTTTTTCCCCCTCCAACTCATCTGGTTCTCTCTATTTAAAGCCAGCTTCTTGCCAGTTCTCATGTCAGCTTCCCGATGTGGGATTACTTTCAACCATTAGGAAAATTCCTTATTTTTTTATGACCACTTCAACCACAAAGTTCCAGTCCAACTCCACCTCTTACACAGCTCAAACAGCAAAATAAATACCCCATTGCACATCCCAAGACTTGAACCTTAGACCTCACAATTACATAACACGCCACCTTGCCACTCCACCACAGGCTCTTTCTGTGACATATTTTATCCTCAATTAATTATAAGGCATATGTGCTAACGTCCAGATTCCTTTAAAAGAAAAGCCAAAATAAATTGCAAGAGCCAAAACTTGAACCCAAGCTCCCTTGCAACCTTAATGACGCCACAACCACTAGACCATATGTTTTCTTATGTCATTTATTTACCACAATAATTTAAAAGGCCTTCATCCAAGCACCCAAGGTTTTATTCACTTAAAACCAAAATTTTTGCTAAAGCCCAGGTTTGAACCCAAGATTTCTCCAACACTTCTCAAAGCCATTAACCACCAAAGCAAACATTTAATTGTGTCATTTCCTTACACAATAAAATGCTTATATACAACCTCCTTACGGGCCCACACTCAAGGCCCAATACTTCTAGGCCCAAATTCGGGGTGTTACAATTAGGGTTTAGCCTGGACTAGTAATCCTAATTGAGCTCCTCTGAGCATACGTTACATAAAGGATTTAGCCTAGACTGGTAATCCTGTAATACGACATGTGGCTCAAGAGTGTGTTCTTTGATTAAGTGCCCTAATAGGTACCTCTGAATATGAATTGACGGTTATTGAATCGTACTCCTTGAATGTACTACTTGATTATTCATCGGAATTTCAATGATTCAAAAAAAAAAACTCTTGGCATGATAAGAGAATTATGGGATAAAATGAATAATGTCTTGAAGGAAAATTGTATGATGAGCTTATCTATGTTTACTTAATGTATATATAAATTTTGTAACTAACATGTTTGATTGAATGCATGTGTTTAGCCAATCTTACCAAATGGATGGAAAACATGATATTGTATACTAAGATTTAATAAACGAGATTGGTAATGTAACACCCCACACCCGAGCCCTACGCCGGGATGGGATACGAGGCATCACCACACTTAATCACATACATACAATCATTTCGATGTCATTAAGATTTGGTCAAATTTAAAACTTTTACGAACTTTGTCTAAACTTCTTAATATGGGTCTACGAGGCTCCAAACATCCATTGGAAACCATTCGGGACCAACCCGAGTCCTTTAACTAACTTTAGGAAAATAACTCTTGAAACAGGGTACACGCCCGTGTGGAAGGGCACCACGCCCATGTGGTCATTATAACATGGTCGTGCTGATGACCCGTGTGACACACACGGTCTAAGCATCTAGGGACATGCTCGTGTCCTATGCCTATGTAAATTAAATTCTAAATTCGAACCTACAGGGGTTTTCACACGACCTGACACACGCCCGTGTCTATGGCCCGTGTCTCTCACACGGCCATGACACGCCCATGTCCTAGTCCGTGTCTAAAAACCTTAACATTCTGTTTCTAACGTTAGCATCAAATAAAGGGTACACGGCCAATGCGCACACCCGTGGCCAGAGGCTGTGTCCTCCACACGGCTAAGACACATGGCCGTGTCTCTGTCCATGTGTTTACTACCATGCATACTGACTTGTAAAATTAACGTGCAGGGGACACACAGTCGAATAACATGCCCGTGGGGCTGACCGTGTGTCACACACGGCCTAGACACATACCCGTGTGTCTACCCGTGTGGACAATATAAGGCTATCTACCAAGCCATTTGCCACCCTGAAACACAATATAACAACATCCACCATACTAAAGATTAACATAACATGATTTCTCAATCCAGCAACCACATTTAATGTCTCTACACATTTCACATTTGCTTAAGCAACCAACAAATTACTCATTCATGAAAGATCTTCTTGTATTTATATAATAACTTTCAATATTAGTCATTTTTCCATGGCCTTATACAAAATGAGTCAAATACTAAAACAAGCAACACATTTGGCCCCAAAACAATGTGACACTAACATAAAATCAAAAGTTCCTATACATGTCATAATCGAAGTAAAAGAACTAATTATACCAAGTGCTTCGATTGATTGTGTGATCGACGCCTCCGACATCCGTTGATCCACAAGCTAACTAAGCGGCACTATAAGAAAATGGAAAGGAAATAGGGTAAGCATAAAGCTTAGTAAGTTGTATGAAAATAAACAACAACTACTTATCATAAAGAAATATGCTCATAACCTTTCATAACTTATTCATGAATACCATAAATAAACGTAAGTACAACTTACTCATCACCATCCAATACAACTCATATTACATACATTAAGTCTATATCTCATACATTTCAATTAGGTACCTGTACCACTCATCACATGATCATAACTTTTTCATTTCGATATAAAATCTTTTGTTAAACCATTAGGAATACAACCGGATACTCAATAGCCCTAACATGGGTTAAGATGCCAACGCCATGTCCTAGACATGGTCTTACACTGGCTTCATATAGCGAGGCCGATGACATATCCCAGATAGGTCTTACACTGGCTCTCATCTATTGGTGTCGATTCCATGTCCTAGACAGGTCTTACACTGACACGCAACAAGCTGACGTCATGCCCCAGACAGGTCATACACTAGCTTGAATATCACGAGGGTGGTGCATGTCCCAGACATGTCTTACACTAGCTCTCGTCTTAATACCGATGCATGTCCCAAACATGTATTACGCCGGCTTAAATATCTCGAGGCCGAAGCATGTCCCAGACATGTCTTACACTGGCTCTCATATTGTGGCCGATGCATGTCCCAGACATGTCTTACACTAGCACACAAATGATCCAAATGTCATGGCATGAATATCCGACGATTACTAAGGCTCAACCAAGAGTTCTACTACTTCAATTCTCACCATGCTTAATCATTTGCACAATCAAATAATTTATGCTATAACAATTCATTCATACACGATAACAATGTAGCTGTATTATTTACACACAACTAACCTCGGATTATAAAATGTAGGCAACTAGTCGGTTTTAGTCTACTTGCTTGGCTTTCCCCTGGTCTAGGTTCAGATTTTGTAATTCTTGATCTATAATGATAAAAATTCACAAATTCAATCATTTTATTGATCTAGGTATTCAAAAATGTATAATTGGGAAAAATGACCATTTTGCCCCTAGACTTTCACAAAATGACTATTTTACCCCTAGACCCGAAAATTGATTTTTATCACATTTTCTCATTAACCAAGCCTAGCTGAATACTTTTCATACTAGGAACAGCCCACAATCCTCATTATTTCACACATTTATCATCTATTTTACAACTTATGCAAAATGGTCCTGTAGGGTTTCCATGAAAACTACTTCACAAAAATTGTTTATTTCACAACCATGATTCATTTTCTTCAATAAAATTTCAGAAAAAAACATGAACACTCTCATGATAAAACCCTATACTTTCCAACATTTTGCAAAATAGTCCCCTCATTTGAAAGCTCATGCTACAAAGGTTCTAAAAGTACAAAAATATTCAAGAAAAGCCCTCAAAATCACTTACTTGCAAAGGCTTTAAGTTGCTGAAATTTTTCAAGCTTCCATGGCCATTTTCTTGGAGGAAAAATCAGTGGAGAAGAAGGAGCAAAACAAAAAAGATGATAGCCTTTTTCTTAGGGTTTATTTTAATCAAATTAGGCCACCTAACTTTGACTTTCTCATCCCTTTTTGTCCCTATGGCTGGCCACCTCTATTTTAAGGGTCTATTTACCCTTTAAAGACCCCTAATTTTGGTTCTCTAGATATTTGACACCCTTAGCTATCAAAATAGGACTTTTGCACTTTATGCGATTTAGTCCTTTTTCCCAATTAAGCATGCAATCGCTAAAATTAATCCACCAAAATTTTCATACACTCGTATAATCATGCCACAATAAATAAAATAATTTCTCTGACTCTGGATTTGTGGTCTCGAAACCACTATTCTGACCAGGCCCAAAATCGGGCTATTACAAGTAAGTTTAGTTTCCGTTATACGAACTTACTAAGCATTTAATGCTTACTCTATTTTATTTTTCCCCTGTTTTATAGTGCTCAGAAGCTCGCGAAGCTTGGAGATCATTAGAGCATCATTACACTATCCACTAGCTATTTTATGTATATATAGTAAAATCATTTTGGTATAATGGCATGTATAAGTTAACTTGACCATAGATGGCTTAAATATGTGGTTTGTAATCTAGCCATTGGAATGGCTAGCAATGGTTGTTTTTGATATACTTGTAATGTCATACTATGGTAGTTACTTACATGTTAAATGGTTGTTCAAATTATGCCTATCATATGAAATATACCAAGGTAAGATTATAAACATGTATGCATGTAATGATATGCCTCGTTGAATGATGGAATTTGCTTAATTTGAATACTTGAATTGGCTGGTATTGGATGTGAGTTTGAAGTGCAGGTCATTGGTGTAACTTTGGGTGAGAAATGAAGCTAGAAATGGCTTTATTTTGTCTACACGGGTAGACACACGGGCGTGTGTCTAGACCGTGTATGACACACGGCCTAGTACATGGGCGTGTGGTTAGGCCATGTATCCCCTACACCTTAAATTAAAGAAAACAAAATGCTTAGAATTGACCACACGAGCGTGTGTCTCAACCGTGTGTGCTACACAGCCTAGAACACGGACGTATGTCTTGGCCATGTGAAACCTGCACCTAATTTCAAAATAACTTAATTAACCACACGGCCTAGCACACGGGCATCTGGCATAGTCGTATGCACAAGAGAGTTACATGGGTATAAACACGGCCTATAGGACGGCCATGTCCCAGGGTCACACGAGCGTGTCCCTTGAACCACACGGGCATGTGGGCCCTGTAACTTAGAAAATTTTTGTAATTTCGCGAAAAATTCTTAGAGTCTCCGATTGAGTCCTGACTTGATTCTAATGCTCGTATTGGACCTTGAGGGTCTATTTAAGGGACAATATCAATAATCTCGATTAATGAATACTAATTTACAAGAATTATCTGAAAAATGTTATGAAAGTCCTGGTAATGCTCTGTAATCCTGTTCCAGCGACAGATACGGGTTAAGGGGTGTTACACTCTTAACCTATACTAACCCGTATCTGTCGCCAGAACAGGGTTATGAAGCATTACCAGAATATACAGATCAAGTAAACAGATATTTCATTTATATGGTATTCAGGTCATAAATCAAATATAAAGTCCCATATATGAACCTTCGAGGTCTAAAACATCATTAGAAACAAGTCGGGACTAAATCAGGTACTCAGAGAATTTTTCGCAAAATCTCAAAATTTTTCCTAGGTGCAGGGGTTACACGTCCATGTGGTCAGGCCGTTTGAGCATTGACACCCCCGTGTCTCAGGCCGTGTAACTCTCTGACTTGGGTCACACGGTCAAGTCACACGCCCGTATGCTGGACTGTGTGTAGGTGCAGGGGTTACACGACCAAGCCACATGCCCGTATGCCAGGCCGTGTGATCAATTCTAAGCATTTTGTTTTGACATTTTAAAAATATAGGGGACACACGGCCAGATTACACGCTCATGTGCTAGGCCGTGCGTCACACACAGCTGAGATACACGCCCGTGTCTCTACCTATGTAGACAAAAATAGGCTATTTTCCAAGCTACATTTCTCACACAATTTGTCTTCCTCTTACACCAATATTTTAACATATTCACACGCCATTTTTAAAACAATTAATTCAAGTCAAAATCAAGTCTCATGCATGACATAACATCTCATTCAACCAATGTGCTCTTAAGCACCTCAAATAACACTTTACCATTATGTAACCAAACATATAAAACTTACTTAACTTATCAAATTCACCTATATGCATATTTTACCAAATATGCTAGAATTAATCATCAATATGCCAACATGATTTCTGTCATTCAACAATTTAAGCACACAACAAACATGTTATAGCCTTATTTATACATACCAAAACATGTTCATCATAAGCCGTTCTAATGGCTAGTTATAACCCAAACATTTACATGCCAACATTGGTTAATTAACCTATACATGCCATTATAACCATAATTAATTTATCATATATACCAAGATGGGCTGATGGGTAGTGTAAGTGATCTCTGCCTAGCTTCTAATCCAACGAGCTTCTGAATTACTATAAGACACGGGAAAAATAAAACAGAGTAAGCATGAAATGCTTAGTATGTTCATATAACATGGTAAAGAACTTACCATATATTTATGTTCAAAATAAACATGCAAGACACTATCAACCAATTTGGTCACAAGCTCTAAACACTTATCCTCATTATGTTAGCCAAGTAATCACATATAATAGTCCTTAATCATGGATGAACAGTCATCAAGCAAGTTCTACATTCCAGTAACAACCAATTCATGCATCATTATATCAGGTAATATCATTTCCATGTACTTCATGTACTTACAGGTAATAGTTCATTTCTAAGTCATACTATCTCATATAAACATTAAGAAACATGTATGGACTTAATAAGAACCAAATCCCCATATACATATACTTTCCACATCATGAATTCATATAACATATACAAATCATAACCATGTATTTCAAGTACATTTTTATAATATTTCGTCTCAAGTTCAAATTATTTCAATCAGGATTTTGCCCATTAAATTAATTGAAATATCAATGGAAACCTGACAAGTACACTCGAGGTGTACAAATCTACAATCATAGATGGACATATTCATCCAACAAATCCCATGTTCATATATCATCATCTCATACTTCCATATATCATGTATCATCATTTTCATGTATTTTAGGCATATACAAATAATAATTCATTTCATGCTTATATTTTCTCATGTCTGGATTTTGCCCGTTGAATTTATTTGAAATATCGATGGATACACATGTAGTACACTTAAAGTGTACAAACTATAATTCGTTAATTCATATTCAGGGGTACTCATTAGAGTACATAATCAGGAAGCACTCTCTCGAGCCATATAACAAGAAACTCACAAAGAGTCATTAATCAGGAAGCTCACAAAGATCCTATCAGGAAGCTTACGGGCTATTTAACAGAAAACTCATAAAAGCCATAATTAAGAAGTTCACAAAAAACTTTTAATCAAAAAGCTCACAAAGAGCCTATCGAGAAGCTTAAAAAGAGCCATATAACAGGAGATCTAAATAGCCATATGTCAGGAAGTTCAAGCGAGCCTTATCAAGACACTCACAAAGAGCTGCGCTTGTGTCTGCAACATATACAGGATCACAACCGATCATAAAACAGGACGCTCACAAAGAGCTGCGGTAGTCCGCAACACATGCATGATCACTACCAATCAGAATGCTCGCAGGAACCATGTAACAGGAAGCTCGAGAGGTCTTATAACAGAATGCTCGTAAGAGTTATGGTGTGTCTGCAACATATGCAGGACCACAATCAATCAGGAAATCTTGTATCCATCGAATTCCATTATTCAAACGGGATTTAATATTTATCAAACTTTGTCGGATATGTAACCAATTTCATGTATATGGCATTTATACAATTCACATACACAACATTCAATTCAAGCATATAAATATACACAATTTAGTTACACGAACTTACTTCGACAAATGTTCGTGCACGTAAAATCTACAAATCTGACATTTTCTCTTTTCCTCGTTCAAACTTTGAATTTGGTCTATCCAAATCTATATGAATGAATTTAACATTAATTCATGTTCATTGTAATTCAATTCACATCTTAGGCAAAATTACCATTTTGCCCCTGAACTTTTAATTAATGACGATTTCGTCCCTAGGCCCTGAAAATGAAATTCATGCAATTTAATAATTATTCCAAGTCTAGCCAAATTTCACATTTAATAATTACAACCCATGTATTTCATAAAAATTTAGAATTTTCCATGAATTTTACAACTTTACAATTTAGACCTAAAATCATTATTTCATCAAAATTCACTTTACAAAAACTGTTTATCTATTAGCAACCTTTCATTTTCTACCATAAATTTCAAATTTTCAGCATATTCATCCATGGAAAAACCCTATTACTTTAATAAATTTACAAATTAGTCCCCAAGATAGCTAAATTAAGCTATTACGATCTCGGAAATATAAAAATCATTAAAAACGGGATAGGAAAACATACCTAATTGATCAAAATAAGATTTCTTGAGCTCACTTTCTCTTAGCTAAGGTTTCCATTGAAATAATTTGGGAAAGATGGTGAAAAAGATGATATTTTCATTATTTAATTAATTATCATCTTTTATTTTTTTTCACTTTCCAATTTCATCATTTTCTTTATTTTATTTTCCATGGATGAATCATCATCCTTAACCACTAAGCATTTTTAAATGGTCTATTTACCATATAAGGACCTCCACTTTAAAGTTCTATAGCTATTTAGTCTATCCCTTTAGCTATTAGAACTCAACTTTTGCATTTTGTGCAATTTGGTCATTTATCAAATTAAACATGTAATCGATAAATTTTCTGTACGAAATCTTTATACGACATCACTATCATACTATAGACCATAAATTAATATAAAAATAATTTTTCTTCCAAAATCAGATTTGTGATCCCAAAACCACTGTTCTGATTTTACTGAAAACGGACTGTTACATCAATACCTATCTACGAATAGAAGAACATACCTTAAATCTAAGTCTATTTGATAGTCTGTGTCAAAGATCAAAGAAAAAATTGTTTGAATTTTAATTCGCAAATTCATTACGTCCAAAGTTGTTTCATGAAAAAAATTGAACTGTAGAAGAGAAGAGGAAAGAAAGCTTTCGATTGGTACAGACAATGTGAACAGAGAAAGTCATATGGCATCAATTTTAACAACTCAATAACTTAAATAAAAGCTTTTAAATAGTTTAATGACCAAATCGTAACTTTTTTAAATTAAGTGACAAAAAACTCATAATATTTAATCATATAATTTACCCTTTATTATATGATATATGAACATTTGGTATAGTTTACCTTTAAAATTATATTACATATGAACATTTTCTTTCTTGTTGATTAAGTTTTTCAATACCTTTTATTAAAGTAGTGGTGATTAAAATTTAAAAGTTATGGTTGGAATTTGTTTAAATATATATTATCTTTCAATAGAATAATTTTAAAGTTTAAAATTAATACTTGTAATTTTACTAAACAAGAGAGGAAGAAAGCTTATTCAAATCACTACAAAAATGTGATCTTATAAAATATTTTAAGGAGTAGAATATGAAATTTAACAATAATTTTGTTTTTGTTGAAAAAAAATTATTCCATAATTGATTCATCATATCTTCAAGGTTTAAATTTTATAACTAACATATAAAGAAAATCTCTTTAACTACCTTGAGTTAAAATTTTTAAAAAAAATAGTTTCATCCTTAAAAATAAAGATGATTAAATTCAAACAAAATTGAAAAAATAACATACCAACCAATGATTGAAAAAAATATCTTGCAAGGGGTCTGTGAGCCAATAAATGTTAATGGTGGCGTATTGATGTCAACTTCACCCCATTGGAAGAGCCCAAACATGATATAATGGACCCCCAAGACACAAAAACATATGCATTGGTGGGACAACGCAATGCTCAGGTTGATTGTTAGCTTTCAAAATCATCACACCCTTTGCCCTTTTTCTATTTAAATTTGGACCTTGGTCGGATTATGCTGGATGATGATGGCCTTGTTGTAATTTCGACAGTGATTTATTTGCATGTCATTTTGAGACACGAAAGCCATTCCTCTTTTTCTCCCCTTCAAAGGATGTATATGTCTATGAACCAACACTTGTTTCATTTCAGACCTTACTTCTACCACCTTTTAATTTTATATATAAATTTTCATATATTTTAAATTTAGTGTCTACGTTATATAGCATTCGCCCCTTAAGCCAAAAGGTTATACTTTATATTAATAAAATATTTTTCAGTTTTTTAATTATATAACTTTAATAATAATAAAAATTTTAAAGTCAAA
This sequence comes from Gossypium hirsutum, assembly GCF_007990345.1. Lineage (NCBI taxonomy): Eukaryota > Viridiplantae > Streptophyta > Magnoliopsida > Malvales > Malvaceae > Gossypium > Gossypium hirsutum. The sequence goes on along the minus strand of NC_053435.1, from coordinate 44,456,252 downwards.
TTCCAGAATAATTGATTTGGCCCGTACTCATATATATTAGGTTAGTGACTTTATGATATTTTGATCTGTATGTCTTGCTAAGGAATTATCTTCCTCTCGTAAGAAATTATCTTCCTCTCGTAAGGTGGCAACACTACTGAGAGAAATAGAAAGGAGTTTGATGCCGAGACTAAGAGCACAAGAGAACAAAAAAATACAAATTATCTTCCTCTCGGCTCCTTACGCAAAAGACCTCTCGGTAAATATTTTTACATAAATTATGTTCTTTATTTATTTGACTTATTATTTTTTCTTTTTCTTAATATGTTGTTGTTTAATATATTATTACAATTTTTAGGTTTTTCGATTAAATTATGGTCAACAAAAAGATCAAATCTTTTTTCAAGAAAAGGGTGTCAAAAAGTAATAATGATCAATTAGTTCCTCAACCTTCTGTTATTAGTGGAGAAAAATTAAATATCAGATCTTCCCAAGCTCCTGGACTAGATATTCAGTCTTCTCAATCCCAAGCTCCTGAACTCGATATTAAGTCTTCCCAAGCTCCTGAAAGAAATATCAGGTCTTCTCAATCCCAAGATCTTGAACAAGATATCGAGTCTTCTCAAGCTCCTAAACAAGATATCGGGTCTTCTCAAGTTCTTGAACGTTCTCGTAAGGTGCCAAGAGTCAAAGTAAAGGAGTTTGATGCTTCTTCTTTAGAGCATGATTCGAGATTTCAAAAATCTATGCACGACTTACTTGGTGGCATACATCGAAAAAAAGATGGCTCGAGAATTTTCAATAGATTCTATCATTGATGAGTTCAATTTTATGAGAAAGTGGAGGGTGGAATTTAGGATGCCTAGTGTTGAGAAATAGGACTAAGGCCAAGTTTTTTAAATTTAATTTTTGGAATTATAATGGTATGTATGAAATTTTTAGTATAATATTAGTTATTCTTTTTTGCATATTGGAAAAAAATATTTAATTTTATGTAGTGAGATTTTTTTTCTTTTAATTTTTCTACAGTTAAATCGTTCATGCTTTTTAAAAAACATTAAATTGATTTGTTTGATAAGAAAAAAATATCCGAGAAGAATTGACAATTTTTTACGTTAAAAAAAATTATCCGAATTTAAAAGTTTCGCCCCCTTGAAATAAAATCATGGATCCAACCTTGACAGTGGTATTTAATATTGGTTAAATTATACTCTAAGTTCTTGTAGCCTTCATTTAGAATTTAGTCATTGTACTTTTTAAATTTAAAAATACAAGTCTTTTTGTTATTATAACACCATTAAAACTATTTTGTTAAATTTAGGTGCACGACAATATCAATTTCTTTATTACACGGTTATCAAGTGAGAATTTCTTTATATCAAAATGTTAAACCAGCGAATTTAATAGAAGAATTTTAGTAACATTAACAATTAGATATGGATTTTGAAATTGAAAAAGTATTTTAAAAAAGAGTTAAATAACAAATGTACAAATATTATGGGTTAGTATTTAGTAGACTGATAGTATATTTTTTTATTATTCCACAAATAGTTTTAAAATATTTATTTTTTTAATATGTTATTATATAAGACACTTGTGAAATCCATAACTTTATTAGTACAGTGTAAAAATTTTCTATAAATACAATGAAATTTCAAATGTAAATCGAATACAAATGGTGTTGGACTGGGTAAAAAGAAAATTTATAAAGAAGGGACATAACTGTAGGAACCTAACCTAAGGGAGTTCAAATGCTTGGAATTACTATAAAGTTTAGAGGAACGAAAGAAGAGGCCCAGACAGTTGATTGCAGCATATGCTGGGTTGGCTTTGATTCGCTTGGCCCGTTTCTAATTATCCTCTATTTTATTTTATTTTATTAATTTGCATGTTTAATTTGTCTTACCCAAAACGTTGTTTAATTTGGTTGAAAGAAAGGGATATCAGTAAAAAAAATTTTAAAAATATTTTGTATATAAAATTAAAATGAATTTAAATAAAAATTAATATTTAATATGTTGACAAAACCTAATATTTTTATTATTATTATTTTACTACACTTTACACTAATATTAAAAAATGGTCACATATCTCATTCTTCATACATATTTAATTTATCTTTATTTTACAACCGCATGTTACACTCCTTCTCAGCCTTTCTAAATCCATACACATACAGATACTGAAATTTTCTTTTTTAGCCATAGATCCATATATTATCATAGAAATTAAATTGAAAAAAATAATATAATAAAAAAATTAAATGTGTTTGACATTCTCTTGTTCCATCACCTATGAATCTAAAAAGATATGATTGCCCCCCCCCCCGGGTTATGGAATTTGTTTGTGTTCCACTTTGAAACATTTGTAAAAGGATAAAGTCCATTGATGCGGTGGGCGATTAGTCAAATTATTGTTGGACCGACCTACTGATGATGAATAGCTTAAGTCCCGACCCGACCCGACCCGACCTCTAATCTTTTAACAAAGCAAATGCTTTCTCTTTTGACCAATCCATTTGTCTTCACGTAAATCCATTTCCTGTCTCTTTGTTCCTTTTAACTCCCCATTTAAACCACGCATTTCTTAATCTTAATTAAAGCATTAAAATCCAAACATTTTCCCTTTATTATTTATTTTACGTTACACAGTTTTCACACCAATGGGGATAAAAGGTGTTCTCTGTGTCAGATTTGGTATGCCCCATTTGCATTGTATCGTTTTCTGTCCTTTGATAACATCATATTTTCATATTGCACTATATATATAATGAGATTATTAGTTTTTGTCTGAAAGAGGTGAGAATATATAGTACAGTTTAAGAACAGAAGAAAAATATGTAATGAAAAAAAACGAACAAATATTGACTCCTTAGAATTCAAAATCAATCTTCTCAAATCATACTTTTGGTTATCATGTCGTGTGTAGAAAGTGCAGTTAATGAATGAAAAGTATGCTTTTAGCAATAAGCAACAAAGAATCTAATTTAGTATGTGATTAGTCGAAATTAAGGTATTTATTATTGGTAGTAATGATTAATTCTTTTGTTGTAGATACTTTTTAAAGAGGCAAATAATTGACTATGAAATATACAATATTCTCATGAAATAAGAATTAAACTCTTAATATAGTTATAAAAAGATGAGATGAGTAACATCACTGCATACATCATAATTAATTTCTGCTGAGTTGCGTACTTATAAAACAACATCATCAATTGTTGTTATTCTTTTATTGGTTTCCATGCTTCATGGTGTCAAAGTACTTGGAATCTACTGTATCAGTGGTACTAACATTGAAGAAACAAATCCAGAATGTAGACCTCTTAACTACATAATCATGAAATGAACTGCAAGCTTATGATTATCAGAAAAACCTGCACATGTGCATATGAAGGCTTGGAAGGGATGAAACAATGATTACCCAAACGAGTGAAAACACAAATGATGATCCATCAATCAAACCAAGTTGACTGGTCTTTGAAGAAAGAAACCACCCCATTAACCTCATCTTTCCACCAAAATATCAGATAAATTTTGAAGTAATTATGATCCCTTACCCTTGAATCATAAACTATAAATCATATACTATAAAAGAGGGAATCCATTACCCTCGGACCCTTTTTCTTTTCTTTGAATTATTTGAAGGAATGTCTCTTCGCTTTTCTTTTCTTTTTTTTACCTTTGGAGAAAGCTGAGATGGTAATGATGTTGTTATGGATATAGAGAACAGCAAAGGGTGTTTGAGATCAGAGATAGAGTGGTCAAAGGCCCCAAAGTTGAAAGACCAGCTTTTGCATTATTGGGACACATACTGAGCTGTTTCTGTACTTAAGAGGACCAATAAAAAAAAGGTGAATCTAATTATGAATATAGGGTCATTCATTCATCCCTCCCCCATAGTGCACATATCATTTCATAGACTTCAATCATTTTGTCTTTAAAGCTTCCTTCTCTACCAATTTTTATATTCAACATCTTCAGATAAGAGGTTCAAAAGGATATATGAGTTTAAAAACTTTAAAGTCTCTTCTTCTTCATAAGAGGTCCCACACTGACCCCTCCATTAACACCTCATTTTTCTTCACCAAGGAAAATCTCATAAAAAAAAAACCATACTTCTTTTTCGTGATTTTTTTAATTCCATGCAAAAAAGGGGAAAAAAGAACAGAAAGAGAACATATTTTTGGTTACTATACCCCAAAACGTCTAATCTAAGCATCTGTCCAGGCAGCAAAAACAGGCATCTGTGGCATGGAAATTGCAGGCCTGAGCTGAGCTGAAGGAATCCAAGAATTCACAGTATTTGGTGAAGTAGTGAACAACTTGGATGATGGTGGAGGAGGCATTGCAAACGCCATAGGTAAACTGCTTCTCTCTGGGCTACCTTCTCTTGAGCTGCTCAAACTAGTCACCAATGAAGAAGCATTGGAGAAGTGAGTAGTCCCCATCTTGCTGGAATCATCCACCTCTCTCTGGCCAACCATGGTTTCTGGTGCCAATGAGAAAGCCTGAGCCTTAAAATTCTCAATGATGTTGGGCTGTTGCTGTTCAGATGACTGATAAAGGATCATTTTCCAGTCTGGTTGACCTCCATTGTTCTTTGGTGATATGTTAATGTTGGTTTCAGCATTGATGTTACCAGTTAAAAGGTTGTCATTACCACGAGGTCCGACATCTTTGTTTCGCCTAGCGAATTCTCCAGCAAGAAGGGTATTGCTAGCCATGATTCTTTCCACATCGTACCTTGTTATGTCGAAGTTAGTCACTGCATTCGCCCCACGGAACTTGATAGCTGCTATATCATAAGCCTCAGCTGCTTCCTCTTGAGTGCCTGCATGCAATTATTGACTTTCAATTATCATATCATAAAATGCCATCTATCAACTAAGCATAAACATTTAAAATAATAATAATTTTAATAGAGTCCATGTTGAATCACATTCAAAGTCCTTTTTTTTTTTTGCATGTTTGTGGACAAACAGCCTTACAGAAGCTGTTGTCTCCTTTTTCACTTTGCTTTTGTTTGTTTTTTTCTTTTGGGAAAAAAAAGATCAAATTACTTATGGAAGCATGCCCTGTGTGGCTTAAAAAGAGCCGAAAGAGCTAAAGACTGAATCAAATACTGGCCTTTCTTTTAAGTCAATAAAACACACACTATTAAATAGTAAAATAAAAAATACACAAATGAAATGAAACTCACTAAATGTTCCAAGATAAAGGTCTTTGTTCCCTGCAACTCTTCCTATCCGAGCCTGCCATCTTCCATGTTGATGATGTCTGCTTCATTTTTCAATTAAAAAATTATGAGAAAAAAGAGCTGAAATATTATGGGTATTTGCAGTTCAAGTTCCATATAATTGAATTTTTTATAAGGAGACCTTGTCACTCCTCTGTACATTGAAGCTCCCCTTGAAAATCCACTGCTTTTCCTGCTCATACAGTAGAATTATGAACATCGACAAAAACCATCATTCAAAAACACAGTCAACTATAGAGCTATGCACCAAAATGGGAGAGAATGGGCAAAGATGGTACCTTCTCAAGTGAGCAACATACTCTTGTCTTGTCATGTTCTTCATTTCTTCAAGTTCTTTTTGGTAATTCTCCAACTGCAAAAAAAAAAAATCATAATTACAGTCAGTACCATAAAAAAAAATTAAAAAGGGTTTCCAAGAAAAGCATTAGATTTGAAAATGTAATGAGTTAGATAATTACTGGGAAATTGATGTGAGTGGAGGGTCCCCAATACTTGAGTGCAGCTAGATCATATGCTCTTGCAGCTTTCTCCTCCATGTCATAACCCCCTACAAATTAAGATTTTGGAATGACTTGCCATTCAACGTATGACTGTTTCAAACATAATAATATACTTTCATAAGTATTAATAGTGTCACAAGAGCTTACCTAAATAAACTGTGGAGAATCATCATCATTCCATTAGAATAAAAAATCCCAATCATAAAAATAATTAAAAAAAAAGTCAGCTCAAGAAATAAAAAAGAAAAAACTAAAAATAGTGAGTATACTTATTGCAGGAAGCTAACCTTGTCTTCCTTTCCTGCTCTGTCCTTCCTTCTTGCAACTGTTGTCCCATAGATGGGCTTCATATCTACCCGTCCATCTATGTCTGAGTGGTAACACAACAAAACCAAGAACAGATAAAAATAAGCTTTTTTTTTTCAGTTAAAAACTTCCATTTCTAAAAAAAGAACAGCTTTTTTAGTTAAAATGTAAAAATTGATTAAAAACAAATTAGTTTTGGGGGAAAGCATATACGACAGACAGGATTAAAAGATAAAAGAAAAACACTTACCTTGTGACACCTCTATATTGAGAAGTTCTTTGACCAAAGGTATCAATGGATTTCCTATGGGCAATTTGCTTCTGATCTACCTTCTCAGGCCCTCTTTTCTTGGTTTCCAGGGCTGCAGCATAGTCAGTTCCAGAAGGTGAGATTTGCTGTGAACCAGTCACACAGCTTGATTGTGAACCAGGGCTCATTGACAAACTCAAAGACTGCAAATCTCCATATGCTATTGCACCAATAGAGCCGGATTCTGCTCCATTATCACCCATGCAACCAATCATCTTCTGATGCATTGCATGTTCAGTAGAGTAGTTTCTTGAAACCCACTGCTTACCATCATCTGCCATTGTTGGGGCCTGAAGATTGCAATCTGTAACATGGGTTTCTTTAGCTTCCTCTCCTAGTAATATTTCTTGGTTCCTATATCCAGAGTAGTATTGGTACTGTTGAACCTGAAGTTGCTGTTGGTGGTGCGTCTGCCTTGAGGATTGTTGCAGGTGGTCTAAGCAATTCTGGTTGTTGTGTTCTTGATTTGGATTTTGATTGTAATACATACTGTCTAAACTTAGAGCCATAGTTTCTCTGTCACTGCTTTCATAGTGATGGGTCCCCATGGTTGCACCCCCAAAGAAATCCTCCAGTTTTGGAGTTGAAGTAGGAACCATTGCTTCACACCAAAAGCCAAAGAAAAAAAAAACTAGAAGTTTAAGAAAAATACTAGTATATTCCCCAAAAGCACAAAAGAAAAAAGAATATTGAACCAAAATACCTTGTGGTTGTTGTGACCTGCCAAGAGCTTCCATTAGACAAAGAGACCCATCTGACTTAAGTGGCATGACAGGAAAGTGAGAATAGAAGCCACCATTTTCTCCTTCAACTCCATAATAAAGTCCATAATTAAGATGAGAAGGAGATTGGAAAAAGCTTGATGGAACTGCTGTAGTAACACCGGCAGCTGAAGCTGAAGCAGACTGCGTATAGTTGTGAGCTTCTTGATTGCTAACCTCCATTTTCATGTTTGGAGAGAGAGAAAAACCTAACCAGTTTGCATTGCTATTGTTATCATCATTGCTTATGGACTTCATTTTCTTACTATGCGGCTGCTTTGGAACCCAGTAATGATTCTAAGCAAGTTGGGAACTTCCTCTCACTGCAGGGACAACTCAATCATTGGGAAACAAATAACTTAATCATAAAAAAAAAACGACCATTTCCTTGCTTCACTCTATTTTTTTTAAAGGAAATGAAAAAAAAAACTAAGGATTTTTGTTTTGTAGCTGCAGAAGTAATTTGACCAAATCTAACAACTCAACTAAAACAATCCAGAACTCCTGTGGCTGAATCTATTCTATATACATGAGACCCTCTCTCTCTCTCTCTCTCTCTCTCTCTCACTGGAAACATTTCTAAAGAGAGACAAAGCAAGATGCTTTCTTTTAAACTAAACAAAAAAGAAAGAAAGGAGTTCCAGCAAGCTAATGCTGTGCATCGTTCCTGCATTCCATAGGGATCTGTATATGAGAAAGACCTCTTCTTTCTTTTGCTTTACCCTACGCTCTTTGTTGCATTTCCCCCTTTTTTATTCATTCCTCTCTTTTCCTTTTAAAGACCCCAAACCACATTAAAACTTAAAAAAAAAAAGATTAAATAAGAACTATATTCCTGAATGAAACATGGTGCCACCCAAAGACAAGATGCTAGTGGCTGTAGTTCTACTTATGACCCTGTTGGATACTCCCCCAAATTATCCATCAGTTATAAACAAACTCCTCTTTTCGTTCTTGTCTTTTTAAACACTTGCCAGGATTGGGACGTAAGCCCTTAACAGTAATGCTGTTTTTCAAGTATCCAAAACAAAAGCTAACTAAATACGTATCTATATCTGTAGTATATTTTCCGCTTTTAATCAGATGCTTGTATTAAAATAATTTAGTAATAATCATTTTTGCTTTTTCTGTAAAAGATCTCACTAAATCAAAACTTACAAAGCTTTCCACTTGTGGAAAAAAACACTACTAACATTTTTCCTGGTGTGCCAAAATTTAACACTAGTGCGTCATTTGTTATTAGTGTAATAATATTGAGGAAAAGTTTGTTTAATATATATTATAGTTAGACTTAAAATAAAAATTAATCAATTCAAATTTAAGTCTATAATTAGAAAAAAAAGTACAAAGTCTTGTAAAAATAAGATCTCTTTATAATAAGTGAAAATTTTTTCTTCTCTTTGCTAAAAATAAATAATAAGAGTGGTTAATATTACTAATTGAATTAACTTATTGCTTAACTCATATATCAAAACATGTATACAAAATAATTCTCTATTAGTCTTTTGATTAACATGTGGAAGTAGGTGGAGGTTTGTAAGGAGAAGCACTTGGGTAGAGATGAGGAAGAAGGATTTCTGGTAAGAAAGTTTGAAGTTGAAGGATAAGTAGTATGTACGTGAGAGTGTATGAGTTGTTTGCATGGTCCTTCTATAGTGGGAGAAGACAAGCTTAGTTACGTGTCTTGAGGCTACTGACACGAAAGTTTGATTTGATACTTCTAGTAATGACGACAATGCTACGTCTTAGGATAAGACGTCTTATGACTACTGACAATCAATAACCTTGAACTTCACATGGGCCTCACATGGTCTTAGGGGAGACACTTAGTCTTAAGGTTCGCAAGTTATTTCAAGGTTTGTTGGTTCATACGTCAACTATGCATAGTTCATTGGAATGTTCTTTTGATTAGGAAACATGTGTTAGGTCTCGTTTGGGTACGTTATAAGGTCCATGAGGTTATTTATTTAAGGTACAACAATTCCCCCAAGGCGAGAGAAGGTTATACACTAACCTGTGCAAGCTTGTTGGGGAAGTTCATGGTGTAGTTGTAGATGGCAAAGGTTTAGATAGGTGATTGAAGTTCGCGTCAAAGTACTATGTATTTAATTTTATACATGTTTTTGTTTTTGTTTTTATAAGTGGTTACTTTTTTAAATTTAAAATTTTGAATTTTGAATCATTGAATTTTTTTTTAATTTTATTTCATTTATGGCGGGTTAAAAAAATTCATGTATATATATTTATGAGTTTAATGATAAAGCTACTGAAGTGTGTGGCATATTACGACACATTTATTGGGTTCTTAATGAAACCATCGCTGTCATTATTGTTTAGGTATACGTGTAAAGTTATGATTCATGCAACTTTTTGCGCCAGTGAGTGCGTGATAATTTAGTAAGTTTTGAAGTAGTTGAAGGTTTCTTTTTAACTTAAAAGGATAATTGTGTCTATTTTTTGTCATCATTTTTTCTCTAATTTTCTCGTCTTTCTAAGGATACTTGTAAAATTACCCGACTCACGATCTAGAATTGGTTGCGATTGTCTTCACTTTGACGACTTGGCGACATTACTTGTGTAACGCCCCCACGCCCGAGACCGTCGCTGGAGTCGAGTATGAGGTGTTACTAAGCTTAATTTAACATATTTAGAACTTTGGATTATTGTTTCTACATTCACAGCTTTTAAGCTACTTGCGTCACAGTCACAAGAAAAATCATATCTCGAGTTACAAAACTCGAAATCATGATCTGTAAATTTTTCCTGAATCTAGACTCATATACCTATCTACTAAATTTTTTCTAGAATTTTTAGTTGGGCCAATTAGTACAGTTTATTAGTTAAATTTACCCCTGTTTCAGGACTCGACTGGTCTGACCTCTGTTTACTACGAACCACATTTCTCTCTGTACAAGATTCATATGACTATGAGATTTGTTTCTACTAAAACTAGACTCAATAAGGATTCTGAAGATATAAAATATACCACCTAATTATATCTTTATAATTTATAATGAATTTATAAAGTTGGAACAGGGGATTCAAAAACTGCTATGACCCTGTTTCACTAAAATTCAAATATCTTCTAACATATAATTCCTTTACCTGTTTCATTTGTTTCATGTGAAACTAGACATAATAAGCTTCAATTTGATATGTATTCCATCACCAAATTCAATTGCTATGATTTTTAATAAATTTTCAAACTCGCGTCAGTGTTGCTGCAGTATTCTGTTTATGGCAAATTTCATCCTTTTTATGAGTTTTTATGCACTAAGTATCTTAATAGTTTTAACATCAAACATAATCTACACTAACCATTTTCATAATTTATCATTATCAAGCATTTCCTCAACCATTCCACAACCATACCATAAGATCATTTACACAAAATAGGTATATTGCTATACATGTCATACTTAAATTTACAAGCCATTTACCAAAAGTCTTCCGGATAGTGTGACTGAGCCTTCGACCTATCCCGACTCCTGAGCTGGCTTGTCCAAAACTACAATGAGTAAGAAGGAGGGAGTAAGCATAAATGCTTAGTAAGTTCATACGCAAATAATAAGTAACATAACAAACAGTCATACCAATCAACATTAGCATGTATCACTAAAACACATATCACATTTTTAATCATTTTTCATCATCTTATTACCTTATCGTGGTTGTATCAATACTCAACCCGAGGGTTAAATACATACCTGTCCAAAATAACCATTTCACATCACTCACCAATACTTCTCTTTACATCTCGAATATTCCTCCATTGAGTAGAACTTTACCCGTTGAACACATCGGAATATAATTCGGATACATGGATAATTTGCATATAAGTGCCACATATTCAATCAAGCAATCATGTAACCCGCCCATAAGCGAACTCGGACTCAACTCAATGAGCTCGGGCGTTCGCATCCATAAGTGAACTCGGACTCAACTCAACGAGTTCGGATGCCTAGTTACATCTCACGAACTCGGACTCAACTCAACGAGTTCGGACATTCGCATCCATAAGTGAACTCGGACTCAACTCAACGAGTTCGGATGCTCAACCATCCTAGTGACATGTCACTTGTATCCTAATCTATTCCTAAGGTTCAAACGGGCTTTTTCCTCGAACACTTATCCTTGCCGTCTTCCGTAGAATGCCGAAATCAATACTCGGTAACAATTATATTTAACAAGTAGTTCACATAATTTACATATTATTTGAAATTAACCACAAAGCATACATTTCATAATAAAATTTAGCATAACATATAATTAACATCAATAACTTAAAAATAACCATTATGCTACATTATTTACACATGAACTTACCTTGGTACCAAAATACAAAGATTTTGCAATTTAGTCCACAATCTTTTCTTTTCCTCGATTGAGGTCGATTCCACGTCTTTCTTGATCTAAAATAACACATTTAGCTTATTTAATACTCACATTATCAAATTAATCCTTAACTCAAATTTTGGCAAAATTACAAATTTACCCCTAAACTTTTGCATATTTACATTTTTGCCCCTAGGCTCGGGATTAAACTTTATTCCTTATTCTTATGTTTTACAACATGCTGATCACTTTTCTCTTCTATGGCAACATCAAATTCTCACTCTAACATGTACTTATGACTATTAGGTATTTTTACCGATTAAGCCCTTTTACTCGTTTTCACTCAAAACCGAGTAGCACAAGTTGTCTAACATAATTTAAAACCCCATATTCTATCATAAAACATCAAAATACACAAATTTCACCTATGGGTATTTTTCCAAATATGAACCCTAAGTTGAATTATTGTTAGCATAAGCTTAATCGAGCTACCGGGATCTCAAAAACGTAAAAATCATTAAAAACGGGGCTTGGAATCACTTACTATGGAGCTTGGAAGCTTGAAACAAACCCTAGCTATGGAGAACCCTTGAAATTTCGGCCTAATGAAGAAGATGGACAAAAATTGGCTTTTAATTTTGTTTTTAATTCATTTTAATAACTAAATGACCAAAATACCCTTACTACTAAACTTTCCAAAAATTCCTTCCATGTCCTAATTTTGTCCATGAACTTAAAATTGGTCAAATTGCTATTTAAGACCTCCTCATTAATATTCCAAAACAATTTCATACTAAAAACTTCTAGAATGCAAGTTTTGCAACTTATTCGATTTAGTCCCTACTTTCAATTTAAGCACTTTAGGCATAGAATTTCATCACGAAATTTTCACACAATCATGCAATCATATCATAAACCTCAAAATAATTATAAAATAATTATTTCTATCTCGGATTTGTGGTCACGAAACCACTATTCCTATTAGGCCCTAATTCGGGATATTACAACTTGTACAGTGAGAGATGTCACATTTATACTGATCATAAAAACCCAAAATATTTGATGACACAAAAATAATTGAACTTGAGGCAACGACAATGGCTCAAATTGTTGAAAGATTATGATCTAGTTGTTGATTATCATCTAGGGAAAGCTGTAGATGCGTTAAGTCAAAAATCATTGTTTGTCTTAAGAACATTAAATGCTCACTTGACTTTGAATGTTAATGGTTTTGTTTTAGCATAATTAAAAGCTAAATCGTTGTTCCTTCAACTAATTCAAGAGTTGCAAAATGATGACCCAAAATTGTTAGCTAAAAGAGAACAAATTCTGAGTGACCAATCTACGAAATTCAAGGTTGATACTGATGGCATGTTGTACTTTCATAATAGATTTTGTGTTTCAATAATCTAGAGTTGAAACAAGACAATTTATCCAATAGTACGTACTCTATTCATCCGAATAATACTAAAATGTTTGGTGATTTAAAACAAATGTATTGATGGTCGGGTATGAAACACGAAATTTTAGAATTTGTGGCTAAATGTTTGATTTTCCAATAGGTGAAAGTCTTGCATGAAGTTCTATCTGGGTTATTACAGCCTATTATGATTCTCGAGCGAAAATAGGAGTGCGTTAAGATGGATTTTGTTTCGGGACTACCTGTGACATCGAGAAAGAAAGATTCAATTCGGATTATTGTTGACAAATTGACGAAATCAACTCATTTTATTCCGATCAAAGCTGATTTTTCGCTTGAAGAGTTAACCAAGTTGTATGTATCCAAGATCGTTAGATTGTACGGGGTGCCAATATCTATTATCTTTTATCGATACTCGAGATTCGCCTTTAGATTTTAGGGTAAACTTCATGAATTTTTAGGTACTAAACTCAACTTCAGTATAACATTTCATCCATAGGCTGACGAACAGACAAAACGGGTAATACAAGTGCTAGAAGACATGTTGCGATGTTGTGTTCTTGAATTTGAAGGTAATTGGGAAAAAATTGATCGTTAGCTAAATTTTCTTATAATAACATCTACCAGTCCAAAATAAAAAAGACACTATTTGAAGCTTTATATGAACAAAAATATAGAACACCGCTATATTGGTCTGAGTTGAGCAAATCTAAGTTAGTTGGGGCAAATTTAATTCGTAAGACTAAAGATAAGGTTTATGTTCTTCGTGATTGCTTAAAAGCTGCATCAGATTGTCAAAAATCGTATGCATACTTGAAAAGAAAAGATATAGAATTTGTCGTTAGCGGTTGAGTGTTTTTGAAAGTTTCACCATGGAAAAAGGTGTTGCAATTTGGCAGAAAAAGGAAACTGAGTCTAAGGTTTATCAAGCTTTACGAGATTATTGAAAAAATCAGTCATATAGCTTATAGACTTGTCTTCCCTCCTAAACTCAAAAAGATTCACAATGTTTTCCATGTTTTGATGTTGAGACTGTATAAGTCAGATCCTTCACATATGATTACTTCCAGTGAGATTGAATTATAGCCGGATTTGTCTTACTTTGAGGAGCCGATAAAAATTTTAGCTTGCGAGGTAAAAAACTCTAAAATAAATGAGTAATGTTGGTAAAAGTTTTATGGCATCGACACGGTATTCAAGAAGCTACCTGGGAAACCGAGGAATCGATGAAATCACAATATCTGAATTTATTCTCAGATAAAATTCGAGGACGAAATTTCCTAAGGGGGAGAGTTGTAACAACCTGTTTTTTAGTGATGTTGAAAACAGTCGTTTCGAGACCATAATTCCTACGTGTCAATCTGTAAAAATTAATTATTTAATATTTACAAAATCATTAGTGTCGTTTTAAATTTTGGTTAAGAAATTTTAATGTTTAGGTAGTTAATTAATTAAAAAGGACTAAATCATAAAAGATGGAAAAGTTATTTACTATTAATTTCTTAACATAATGGCCATAAAAGATGGAAAAGTTAGTTACTATTGATTTTTTTAACATAATGGCCTAAACATTTAAAGTATGAGGATTTATGTTGTAATTAAACCATAACATTTTAATATGGACGGTTATGGGTTGTAAATGTTAAGTTTACATGATTTAATTAAGGGAAATATGATAAATAATTAATTAAAACATAAACAAATGAAACAAACAATGCTATCATATTTCGTTTTGGTTCTTTGTCGAATTTGGGAGAAAAGAGCCATGGAAGTAGCTTGAATGCCTAGTTATTTGAGGTGTTTCATATTAGGAACAAGTTGATAATCGAAGAAAAGAGAAAGTTGTTGAATAGCCCTTGAATTTTTGTTATCACTAACAGTTTAGCCCTGGTAAGTTCTTTCAGTTTAGTTTTATATAAATTATAATGTTATAATAATTGTGAATTAAGATTGTTGGAAAATTTGAAATTATTGAATTGTATTATATGGATGTGAGTCGAGAAAGTATTTGATTTGAGCATTGTTACTTGATATTATATGGAGCTGATGGACGTAGGATAGGATACAATTGGCAAGCTAATAGGTTTTAATGCGCGTGATATGGTTTTTACTTGTGATGAGATGGTGATTATTGATTTGTTATTGTCCACTAAATATACCAAAGTCCAACATTTGTTGCCAACTATAGTGTTATATTTACAGTGATCCTGGTGTGTTACTGGGGGCGGATGTAGGAACTTCGGGCATGGCACTTAGTGTTAAAGTGTATTTCGGAGGGATGTTAGCCTACGAGCTAAGCACTTGGTGCCCAGGTGTGTTCCCGGTTGGTTAAGCTCGTTTGAGCATTCT
Organism: Gossypium hirsutum; assembly: GCF_007990345.1. NCBI lineage: Eukaryota > Viridiplantae > Streptophyta > Magnoliopsida > Malvales > Malvaceae > Gossypium > Gossypium hirsutum. Next base: position 44,441,033 of record NC_053435.1, on the reverse strand, counting down.
GGTGTGTTCTGGATGATTAATCGCATATCCGAATTCATTATATCATTCATCGGGTAGATTTTAAATGGTTATATAATTTTATGATTGGTAACTTGAGTTGAATGATCTAGTATAATTGAAAAGATTGTTTATTATGAGTACTATTATAAAGACTCACCTATTGAATGTTGTGATTGACAAGATTATAGTTTATTAATTATTATTGTGTAATTTATGTGTTCATACACACTAAGTTTATTTTTTTAACCATTGAACTTACTAACCTCTAGTGAAGCTTACTCGTGTCATTTCTTCTATTTCTTTGTAGATTATGTTTTGTGGAAATCGGGCGATCGGATCAACTCGATGAATCACACTATCCGGATATCTTTTGGTAGTTTTTGAATGTTTACTTTTAGGTTATATGGCATGTAATAGGTGTGTTATGTGTATGATTTGAATAATGTCTTCATTCGATGCAAATTTGGTTAGTATAAAGTTGAATGAACTTGTTTGTATATATATATTTGGCTTTAGGCTTTAGGTATACAAATGTCCATGTAAAGTTGTTTTGGTATTTGATGTGAATTTTGCGAAGGAATTTGAAATATGGTAAGTTTGATATATGTTTTAGGTATGGTATGTGAACTTGAATACTATATCTTTTGGTGTGAAATGTGGATGGTTTTTTATAATTGAATTGTGATGTCAATGAAGGTATATTACTTAGGCACTTAAGATGTTGGTTTTGGTATGTTATAAGGCTATTTGAACATGTTTTTTATGTATGGAAATTATTTATTTTGGGTTAGCTTGGTACCTAAGATTTGGTTAAAATATGCCTTATTTTGAAAGCTTTTTAAAATGTACATGGCCTGGGACACTATGTCGTACACAGCCTCCTCACACGACTGTGTGTCTTCTTAAATTTTTGTGTAGGTTTAACTCACATGTTCACACAGAGTTACACGGCCCAGCGACACGACTGTGTGACCTCATTCTGACTACCCATACAATCTTGGACACGGCCTGTGACATGGCTGTGTGACTTTACTTCGAATTATACACGAGCAGGCACACGGGCTACGACATGATCGTGTAACCCTATTTCGAGCTATGCATGATTTGTACATATGGCCATGTCCCTAAGCCACACAACCTAGGATTTATCACATGGCCTGGCCACGCGGCCATGTGACCCCTGATTTCAAAATTTTTAAATTTTCTAAAACTTTCTATTTTATTTCAAATTAGTCTCTAATTATTCCCAAATTATTTTTAGGGCTCTGTAAGCTCGTTTTAAGGCCCGTAAATGTATTATGCTATGAATGTTATTTTCATTTGAATATTTGTTATCTAAATTAATATATGATTGTTTAAATAATGTTAAATGTTACAAATGTGTGTCGTAATACTCTATAACCCTAATCCGACAACGAAGACGAGTTAGGGGTGTTACATCTAACTCCTTCAAAAGACCAACAATAGAAGAAGAAACAAAAATCTTTAACCAACAAAAGTGTTAGGGTTGACAAAAGTGGCCTTACAAGCTTAACTACAAGCCATGAAACATCATCTTCTATGTCCTCAAGTAGTCCCAACCATTTTGCTCCTTCAACTCCCCTTTCATCAAGTTCCTACAGCTTACCCACTGAACCTATACCTGTGAGTTTTCCTTGTAATAACCTTGTTATTATAATTTACCTATTCGTTCCATTTCATAACAATTAAAGCTTAAATTTAACAATAAAATTTGATGATTTAGGTTCATTTCCTACTTCCTCAACCATAATGCACATGTCTTCTGCACCTAGTTTGCCAAATCTAGGTCATTCTCCTTCCTTTGGTGCTTCATCAGCTTCTGCTTTCAGTGGTTCGTTGTGTACATATCACAAACTATTGTGTATTGTTCCTTTTTTCAAGCAGCTCTTCTTCTAAATCATATCCTTGTAAGATGATGAAAAGTGTTATCAACCCTTATTCTTGTTATTTTCTTTAGCAAAGATGTGAAGGATGTGTGAAGTTTTTTCATCCTGTGAAGCTACAAGCAAATTGTATGGGTGTTATCTTACCGAAAAATCTAAGGGCTACTTATTATTCCTCTTATGGATTTTTGTAGAAGCAACAATAGTTTGGATTATGAACGTAATTTTGCATGTTTACTACTGGGCAAATCCTTAAATAATCAAAAGCTGCTTTTGCGAAATTTAACTACAGAGAAAGAACACTCAAAGAAGTTAGTTGTTGATGGTTCTTCTAGAAAGTTCATTTTGAAAGAAAAAGTTGTTCCTCTTTAGGAGTCTAACTTGAAGTTGAAAAAAAAAGGCAACGAAATTAAAAGAGGAAAATAAATTATTGGAAAAAGAGAAATATGAGTTAGAGGCTCGTTTGCAAGAGTTGGTTGAGAAGCATGCAACTTAAGTTGGTTCCCTAAAGAGATCTTATGATGGCGAAGTTGCACAACTTAATGGCAAGCATAAAACATACATTGTTGCTATCAAGGAAGAACTTAGGGAAACCTTAGAGAAGGAAAATGCTGAGGGTCAATCTTTGCAAGCCTTGGTGGATTCCACTAAAAGGGATAAGGTCATTGAAGTTACCATGGCTAAAGGAGAGAGAGATAGAGCCATCGTTGAGGCTAATTCATATGCCATGGATGAAATGATGAATACTCTTGATTTAGCTTAGCATGGTTTCATTTTAGCGGCTTATGGGCCATTTGACATTTCTAATGTTTGCTTGGGGTAGCTATGTGATGTAGTAGTTGACTTCGATAAGTTCAACCTTTATGGCCCTAAATGGGAAGCTTTTCAAAAAGGCCAGAGGGCTATTGTAGTAGTTTCTCTTAGTACTCCTACGAACATAGTTTCTAGGGAAGAAGAAACAGATGGAGGGGATAAGGAAAACTCAACTATTGAGTGATAGTTTATCTTTTTTTAGGGACAATGGTAATTGTACTTCATTTTTATATAATGATCAAAGTATTGTTTATTAATGGACTTATTGTTGCATATTTTTATTTCTTTATGATAAACTTCCTAAAATGTTTTTGAAATTTCTATTTCATTGTAAAAAGGAAATTTTAAACATGCACTTTTTTAACTTCTTCGGATGGACAATTCATGGCATGAGGATATGAATAAGGCCATGTGGGAGAAGCCTAATGGAAACATAGAGATTGTACGCCGAAAGAGTAAACACAGAATCCTCTAGAAAACTTGTGGCATATTTTGTAACGCCTTTGTGGCGTATTTTGTGATGCTATCGTGGCATAATCTGGCTAACTGCCTTTCTGGCAATATCTAGGTAAGCTTTTAAGACTTCTCTGCGAGCTGACTCTATGATAAAGATCTGGTAACTTTGAAGATAATTCTGTTTGGTTAGCATTGTGGTGAAATTGAATATACCTTGGGGGCATTTCCTAAAAGAGTTTTCAACAGCGTTTCTAAAGAGTGAATTTGCCTAAATAACTCATCAGTACATAGAACTTAGTGTAATCGTAAATATGAGTGGACTAAGTGTTCATCATATCTGAGTTTGTTTATGCTATGTAAGGAAGTTATCTAAATTATCTAGTATACGCCAAATCTGAGTAGTTTTCATGTTAGGTGTAGAGGTCATCTAGAGTTTAAGCTATCTGTCAAGTTGGGTGTTCTCTGTGACACCCTAAACCTGGCCTAGACATTATGGCCGAATCTGGCGATGTCACATGATAGGGCGTTTGAAAACTAAGTTTCTACTATAAATCCTTTTTTGTTTCATTACTCTTTTCGACTCTAAAATCGCTTACTTATTTACTCAATTGTTTTTAAACACAATTCGTTGCAGAAGCTTTAGAAATCATTTAATTTATAAAAAAAACAAGTTAATTAGGTAAATCCCTTCATCTTAGAAAAACCCCTTTGTTTTAGTGAAAACCATTTGTTTGTTGAGTTTGTGCAGTTATCAAATCCACGAAAACAGTCTAAAATCCGAAATAAAACCAAACAGTCCAAAAAGTCTAATTTACATAAAAAATAACCCAGAAAATAATTAAGAAATAACTACCAAAATTGAAATTAAAATAGTTTAAAATACCTGTGGCCATCATCGAGTCCTCCACTGTACCGGTCCGTCAAGTCTGGGGATTACCTGTACACATCAAACAGAAGAGGTGAGTTTATGTAAACTCAGTGTGTAATCCCCATAAAAAACATGCATACAATCACTTAGCAATAAATAGTCAAATAAAGTTTGGGCTTAAGCCCATTTCAGTTTCAGTATCAGTAGTAGTTGGGCCTTAGCCCATTACAGTATCAGTAACAGATATGCAGATTTCAATAACAAAGTCCTACCCAACCAACCTCTACACACCATCTCCGTCCAACCTTGCACTCCATGTAGGGATTAAATCAACCCACCTATCTTTACACTCCAGGTAGTACCGAATGCAGCACAAACAGTAGTTTGCAGCTGAACTGCCAGTATATTAGGCTTGAGAGCCTTTCAATACACTTCCTCCAAATAATATCATCCCAACCTAATGCAATGTAACATACAATAGAGGACATGCTATTAGGTGATTATCAGTACATACACTCAATTTAGTTTACATGTAAATTATTAACATGCTCAGTACAGATATCATACAATCAGTTTCACACTTTTAGGGGTCTAAATAGTGCTTACCGATCCTACTATAGGTTCACACTCGACTTGGGCGACTTGTGCAACCATAGGAATCAATTCAGTGAAAGTAGGCTCACACGCCCATGTGGCCTACCTGTGTAGACCCACACGCCCAGATGGCCTTGCTCCGTGTGGATCACACGGCCTGGCCTAAATTCCTACATGCCCTTATGGACTACCCGTGTGGGTCCACATGCTCGTGTGGCTCACACGGCCCAAAACAGTTTAACCCGTGTGTCGTACACGACCTAACTAGCCATCACACGGCCGTGTCTTCTGCGCACAGCCTAGCCTCATCGGTAATATGCCTATGTCCCATCACACGGCCTACCACACGGGCAACCACACGCCCATGTGATATCGATAATGAGGTTTTTGGCTTTTTTTGAAACCTCGTTTTTTATGTTTCTGGGTACACATTTAATAAAACGTAAATTACACATTTTTTGACCCCATGTTTAATGCGTTTTATGGATGATTTCTCATTAGAATTGGTGAATTTGGTGCTCCTAATGCTTTAATTTCATGTTTTATACTTAAGAGAGCATAGGAGGGCGAAAGGAACGAGAAACGGGCCAAAAATAGAGAAAATGGGCTAAAGTACGAAATCAATACGGCCTGGACCTCCTCACACGGGTAGACCACACGGTCGTGTTAATCTGGCAGAATTGTAGCACGATTCACACGGGTATAGCACACCCATGCCATTCTAACAGGCTTGAACACAGCCTGAAGTAATCGCACACGGGCGTGTCACACGGGCATGTCCCTATCGAGCCCAAGTTAAGTCCAATTTGGAAAAGGCCACTTTTGAGGGCTTCTAGGAATTCCAAAGCCTATAAATACACCCTTAGAGGAGAAAGAAAAGGAGACAGAGAAGAGGGGGTAAGGAATTACTCCAAGGAATCCAATTGATCCATCTCGGAAGCCGGATTCATCATCAAGACTGAAGATCTCTCCTCAATTTCCCTTCAGGAGTTTTGGGTTTTCTTTATGTTTTGTATTCTTTATTCTTCTGAGATGTTTTCATATTTAGTTATGAACTAAAACCCCTAAATACCTAAGGGGAATGAAACCTAAGACGCATTTTGTTATTATTTTCTGAATCGTATGATAAATATTTAACTTATTCTTAATTATGTGTTCTTAATTCTTGTTTTGATATCACAGGATACTGATTCAAGACATGCTCTTATTCAGAGGAGGAATAGACCCTGTCTAAGAGTACTTTTGTCATAATTAAGCGGAGTTGATTGCGCGCCTAGAAATAGGGTGACAAGATTTTGCTGGATTAAGGTGAAAACTAATAAGGGAATCCATAGATCGAGTTAATGCAACCCTAGAGTGTTAATTAGAGAAAAGTCTCGGTTATTCAATCTAGAGATTAGACGTTATTAGTCTTGAATAGGGATAATAACATAACTTAGGGATCTCTACGGAACAAGTTGAATGAATAAATCGTCCGATTCAAAGCCAGAATAACAAGTAAAGTCTAGGTGGATTTTTCCTTAGGTATTGTCTTCATTCAATCGATTTTCCCAAAAGCAATTCCCCAATTCTTTTCTCTGTGAGATCTTAGTTTAGATAATTAGTTAATTAAAACAAAACCTCTTTATTCTTAGGCTAGATAATAAAAAGACAGTAGTTACTAGTACTTTTAGTTCCTTTGGGTTTGACAATTCGGTCGTGCTAAAATTATACTACTGTTCGATAGGTACACTTGCCTACATCGTGATAATAGTTAGTTCAAGAACGAGTAATTATAAATATTTAAAACCTATCACAAAACCTCGCGATTAACACCTATTTTGATTGATGCTAAAATGAACCCCGAGCACTCTAGAACCTATAATTGACGAGTAACCCATTAATTAATCATTTAATCCGATTCCTTATCAAAAACACAAGATGAAAACTAACTCCTAAACCAATGGGAAACATTACCTTCACTCGAACAACGAAAATTCCATGCATCTAAAGTAGCGATTCCAAACCCTTGACCCATTGAATACCTCCTAAACACAAAAAAACCCCTTAGCAAAATAATTCGTTACTCAAATGAAAACTGAATGTACCAAAACTTACCGATTAGATACAAATGAAGGGTTGCACCCAAAAAGACAAATTGGAAAAAGGGAAACAAAGAAGAAAGGAAGAGTTTCGGCAACAAAAGGGAGGAAAACAAAAAATAAGAAGGAAAACAACAAGTAAAAGGGGTGATGGTCAGTTTTTCTACAGAGAGAATTTTAGGAACCGATAACTTAAATCTCACTACCTACTCTACCTCAACCACCCACTACTCAAATTTTCAGTACAACTCAAACTCTCAACAATTAAACCGAGCAAAAAATTTTCCCTTTTCCCGCGCAAGGATTCGAACACCAACCTCAAGCATACTAGTACTCTACTTAACTACCAAACCGACAGACCTATTTTGATATAGAATTACAAATAACTAAATATAAGCCCACTGAACAGAGATAGGGCTTATATCAGAAAAATACCAAAATTTTCAAATGCAAGGCTTGAACTTAGGACCTCCAACACTCACCCAGAACACTTAACCACTGAAGCAGATACAGAATTGTGTCACATTTTCACAAAAGCCAAAAATAAAAATTTTGGAGCATTACAACTCCACCCCCTAAAAGAAATTTCGGCCTCGGAATTTACCTAATCAGAATAGATGAGGATACTGTTGACGCATCAAATCCTCACGCTCCCACCAGGCCCTCTCAGTGCTATGATTCCGTCACAACACCTTCACTAATGGAATAGACTTCCTCTGAAGGACCTTTACATCGTAATCTAGAATCTGAACCGGCTCCTCCTCGAAGGTTAAATCTGGCCTAACCTCAATCTCCTTAACCGGGACAATATAAGTAGGATCAGAGTGGTAACGCCTCAACATAGAGACATGAAACACATCGTGAATATGGTCTAGCTCTGGATGTAACTCTAATTGATAAGTGACCAGTCCCACTCGATTCAGAATCTGGTACGGCCTAATAAACCTAGGGCTCAACTTGCCCTTGCGATCGAATCTCAGAACCTTTTTCCATGGCGAGACCTTAAGAAATACAAAATCTCCCACTGAATACTCAATCTCATGCCTCTTCAAATCTACATAGGACTTCTTTCTATCTAAAGCCCCCTTCAAACGATCCCTGATCAACCTGACCTTATCCTCAATCTCAGAAACCAACTTAGGACCCAGAATATGTCATTCACCCAACTCAGTCCAACACAAAAGAGTACGACACTTACAACCATACAAAGCCTCATATGGTGCCATCTGAATACTCGACTAGAAGCTGTTATTGTAGGCGAACTCGGCTAATGGTAGATAATCCTCCCAACTAGCTCAAAAATTGATAACACAGCTCCTCAACATATCCTCTAGTTTCTGAATCATCTTCTCTGATTGACCATTAGTCTGAGGATGGAACGCAGTACTGAAGTCCAACCTTGAACCCAGAGCTTTATGTAGCTTCTTCAAAAACCGAGATGTGAAGCGAGGATCCCTATTAGAGATAATTGAAACCAGTACCCTATGCAGTCTCACTATCTCAGAAATATAAAGATTCGCCAGCTTCTGCAGAGAATAATCTGTCCTAACTGGTATGAAGTGCACAGACTTGGTCAATCGATCCATGATAACCTACATCGAATCCTTCTTAGTCGATTTTAAAAGTAACCCACTAACAAAATCCATCGTTACTCGTTCTTATTTCCATAAAGGAATTTTAACCGGCTGCAGCAAACCCAAAGGCAACTGATGCTCAGTCTTAACCTGCTAGCATGTCAGACAACGAGTAACAAAATTAGTAACCTCAAACTTTAACCCTGGCCACCAATACAATTCGTGAAGATCGCAGTACATCTTATTACCGCCAGGGTGTATAGCATAAGGGCTACTATGCACCTCTCTCAGTATAGACTATCTCATATTAGTAACATTTGGAACATAGATTCTCCCACAGAAATAGAGCACCCATCACTATTTAGTCCAAAATCCGTAGTACTACCACTCTCAATCTATCGGAATCGAAGACCTAAAGACTCGTCCTTCATCTGCTTACCCTTAATTTGCTCAATCCATGTTGGCTTAACCTAAAGCTCGACTAATAGGGTACCATTATCAAATAAGCTTAGGCGAGCAAACATCGCCCTCAAATCAGTCATTGATCTATGACTCAGCGCATCGGCCACCATATTGGCCTTGCTAAGATGGTACTCAATGGTACAATCGTAATCCTTAAGCAGCTCTATCCATCTACCCTACCTAAGATTCAACTCCTTCTGAGTAAAGAGGTACTTAAGGCTCTTGTGATAGTGCAGATGATACACTTTTCACCATACAGATAGTGCCTCTAAATTTTTAGAGCAAATACCACGGTGGCCAACTCCAAATCATGCATCGGGTAGTTCACCTCATGTGTCTTAAGCTGACGAGACGTATATGCTACCACCTTACCATCCTACATCAACACATATCCCAAACTGACATGTGATGCATCACTATAAACCATGAACTCCTTTCTAGGTTCAGACTGTATCAGAACAAGGTCCTCAGTCAGTACAGTATTGAGCTTCTCGAAGCTCTCATACTGCATATCAGACCAGATGAACGACACACCCTTACATAGTAGCCTAGTTAAGGACGCTGCAATTAGTGAAAAACTTTCCACAAACAGTCGATAATAACCTGCCAGTCCTAGAAAACTGTGGATCTCTGACACACTCTTAGGCTATTTTCAATCCAATACAGCCTCAATTTTTCGAGGATCGACTCGAATCCCCTCAGCAGACACCACATGACCCAGAAATGTTATTTCACGTAACCAGAACTCGCACTTACTGAACTTAGCATAGAGCTGTTTTTCCCTCGAAATTTGAAGAACAATCCTAAGGTGCTCATTATGCTCATCTTCAGTTTTCGAGTAAACCAATATGTCAACGATGAACACCACCACAAACCGATCTAGGTAGGGTTGAAACAATCGATTCATCAGATCTATGAAGGCTGTCGGTGTATTAGTCAGTCCAAATGGCATCACTAGGAACTCATAGTGACAATAATGAGTCTTAAATACTGTCTTATATACATCAGCTTCCTTAACCCTCAACTGATGATACCTAGATCGAAAATCAATCTTGGAGAATACGGAAGCCCTTCAGAACTGGACGAATAGATCATCAATAATCAAAAGTGGATACTTGTTCTTAATGGTCAGCTTGTTCAGTTGACGGTAGTAGATACACATCCGCATGGATCTATCATTCTTCTTTACAAACAGTACTAGTGCTCCCTACGGAGACACACCAAGGCTGATGAACCCACATCCAATAATTCCTAAATTTGAGCCTTAAGCTTCGTAAGCTCTTTCGGTGTCATTCGATAGGGAACGATGAACACCAGAGCTGTACTAAGGAAAAGCTCAATCACAAACTCCACTTCTCGATTTGGAGGTAACCCCGGTAACTTTTCAAAGAAGACATCCAAAAAATCCTTTACCGTTCTGATGTTCTTAATAGTAGAGTCCCCAGAAACAGAAACACTTACGTAGGCCAAAAATGCCTCACATCCCTTAGGAACCAACTTCTCCGCCACCAGCCCAGAGATAACATTAGATAAATAATTTCAGCGCTCCCCAACCATGACTACCTCATTATCCTCCTTAGTTCTCAAGACGACCCTCTTCGTCGCACAATCCAGACTTACTCGGTGCTTCACCAGCCAATCCATCGCCAATATCATATCAAACTGCCCAAACGGAAGCTCCATCAAGTCAGCCAGAAATACCATCCCTTAAACCTCTAAAGGAACATCCCTAAACAGTTTACTAACTCTAACCAATTGCCCTAGCGGTCTCAATATGATCACCTCACTTGAGGTACTCTCAACCGAAAACCCCAGCTTTTTAAAAATAGAGTAGGCTATATAGGAATGGGTAAATCCTACGTCTATCAGAACAAAATATGGTACATCAAAAATAAAGAATGTACCATTGATAATGCCCGAAACATGTTTTTCCTCTCGGTGACGTGCAGCATAAACAAGAGCAAGCTGCCTCACCTCAGTTTGTGCAACATGTCTGCCCAGTAGTCTCTGTTCACGGCTCATGCCATTATCACCCCTGGCCTGACCACGACCTCTCGGTGGCTGCTAGACTACCCTTTGTGGTTATGCAGTACCAGTACCTTGAGCTTGCATCTAATCGGCCTTCAATGGATACTGCCTAATGCGATGATCCAATGATACACACCTTAGACACACCCAATCCTCCTCCAAGACTCACACTGATGGTGTCTACCACAATCGGCATATGACTGCATTCCTATAGTAGTAACAGGGGGCTCAACTCTAACCGGCCTCTCAGACCTAGCCTTTTCCTTAGGCTCCTGTATAGAACTTGAAGGCTCCGAATCCCTCTTGTTTTTACCCCTCTCGAGATCCCTATTTTGATGCTCAACACGCTTAACATCTTCAGCAATCTTAGTCTTCTCAACCAGAACCGAGAACTCTCGCTCCCTCTGCGGAGCTATCAGGACTCTCAAATTATCTCTGAGGCCATCCTCAAAGCGGATACACCTCTTATACTCAGAGGACATCATACCTTGTGCATAACAGTTTAGTCTCAAGAATTCAACCTCATACTCAGCCACAGATCAATCTCCTTGAGTAAGGTTCAGAAACTCCCTCCTACGGGTATCCACGTAGCTCGGCCCCACATATTTCCTCTGAAAGGTAGTCTTAAAGAATTCCCAAGTCAGACGTTTGGGCTAAGTGCCCTCCTTAATAGTCAGCCACCACTGGTAAGCCTCATCCTGTAGTAGTGAGACTGCACCCTTTAATTTCTGCTCAGGGGTGCAATCTAGATCATCCATAATATGCTCTATAGCCTCCATCCAGTACTTGACCATATTAGGGGCGACTCCAGTGACACCCCTAAAGAGCTCAGCTCTGTTGGATCAGAGTCGCTCTGTAACCAACCCTTAACATAGCCTGGGACAATGCGTCGTCCTCAGTGTTGGGTCCAACGATCCTCTCGAATATCTTTAGCATAGCCTGGGACAATGCGTCGTCCCCAGCCATGCGATCTTGAAACCCAGTTTCAGTAGCAAGTGACACTACCGTCTCACTCGTGTTTAAATTAAGCATACTGCCAGATGATAAAGACTCAGCTCGAGCCCCTCTACGACCTCTTCATCGGCTTCTAGTACCCCGTCTGCGGATACCTCGTTCTCTCATGTCTAGTCGGAATTATCTGTATTATGAATTTTATGAATCAGTTACAATTTCAGTGTTTATTAACAGATTTTTTATGTAAACAGTTTCAGTAATTCAGAGTGATTTTTGTAAACCGCAGTCTCTATCAGTTTTACTATAGTCTCAGTTTATTACAGTTTCAGTATACACTAACTAGAGTGTTTCAGAATAGACTATTGATAATGGTTTATCAGAATACTTATAGGATTAGTGCCGGAGACTCGATGTACCACATTCTCAGACAAACCACTTCAAATCATTTGAAAATTAGTTATTAAAAACCAAGTTTTAAAACCCAAATTCATAGTCGAGTTTTGCAACCTGGCTCTAATACCACTAAATATGACACCCCAATCCCGGCCTAGAGGTTATGACCTAATCTGGCGATGTCACATGATAGGGTATTTGAAAACTAAGTTTCTACTATAAATCCTTGTCCTTTTCATTGCTCTTGTCGACTCCAAAATTGCTTACTTATTTACTCAATTATTTTTAAACACAATTCATTGCGGAAGCTTTAGAAATCATTTAATTTATGAAAAACTGAGTTAATTAGGTAAAGCTGTCCATCTTGAAAAAAAAAACCCTTTGTCTTAGTGAAAACCATTTGTTCGTTGAGTTTGTGCAGCTATCAAATCCACGAAAATAGTCTAAAATCTGAAATAAGAGCAAACAGTCCAAAAAGTCCAATTTACATAGAAAAATAACCCAAAAAATAATTAAGAAATAACTACCAAAACTGAAATTAAAATAATTTAAAATACGTGTGGCCACCATCGAGTCTTCCGCTGTACCGGTCTGTCAAGTCTGGGGATTACCTGTACACATTAAATAGAAAAGGTGAGTTTATGTAAACACAATGTGTAATCCCCACAAAAAACATGCATACAGTCACTTAGCAATAAACAATCAAATAAGTTTGGGCCTAAGCCCATTTCAGTTTCAATATCAGTGGCAGTTGGGCTTTAACCCATTACAGTATCAGTAACAGATATACTGATTTCAATAACAAAGTCCTACCCAACCAGCCTCTACACACCATCTCCGTCCAACCCTACACTCTATGTAGGGATTAAATCAACCCACCTATCTTTACACTCCAGGTAGTACCGAATGCAGCACAAACAGTAGTTTGCAGCTGAACTGCAAGTATATTAGGCTTGAGAGCCTTTCAATACACTTCTTCCAAATAATATCATCCCAACCTAATGCAATGTAACATACAATAGATGACATGCTATTAGGTGATTATCAGTACATACACTCAATTCAGTTTACATGCAACTTATTAACATGCTCAATATAGATATCATACAATCAGTTTCACACTTTTAGGGGTCTAAATAGTGCTTACCGATCCTACTATAGGTTCACAGTCGACTTGGGCGACCCTACAACCTTAGGAATCAATTCAGTAAAAGTGGGCTCACACGCCCATGTGGCCTGCCCTTTTAGGCTCACACGGCCCAAATCAGTTTAGCCCGTACACCACACACGGCCTACCTAGCCATCACACGGCCGTTCTAGCCATCACACGGTAGTGCCTTATGCACACGACCTAGCCTTGTCAATCACACGCCAGTATACCATCACATGGCCTACCACACTGGCAACTACATACCCATGTGGTGTTGACAGTGAGGTTTTCAGCTTTCGCAGAAATATTGTTTTCTGCGTTCCGGGTACACACCTGGTTTCAATTGATGCTAAAACGATCCTCAAGCACTACAGAACCTATAATTGACCAGTAACCCATCAGTTAATCATTTAACCTGATTCTTAATCAAAAACACAAGATGAAAACCAACTCCTAAACCAAAGGAAAACGTTACCTTTGCTCGAACAACGAAAATTCCATGCACCTAAAGCGGCGATTCCAGACCCTCGACCCCTCCAATACCTCAAACACCAAAAGAAACCCTTAGCAAAATAATTCGTCACTCAAATGAAAATCGAATGTACCAAAACTTACCGATCAGACACGAATGAAGGGTTGAACCCAAAGAGATGAATTGGAAAAAAGAAAACAAAGAAGTAAAATAGAGTTTCGATAACAAAATGGATGAAAACGAAAAAGAAGAAGGAAAACAACAAGTGAAAGGGGCGATGGTCAGTTTTTCTGTAGAGAGAATTTTGGGAACTGATAACTCAAATCCCACTACCTACTCTAACTCAACCACCCATTACTTAGATTTTTAGTACAACTCAAACTCTAAGCCATTAAACCGAGCAAAAATTTTTCCCCTTGCCCACGCAGGGATTCGAGCACCAAACCTCTAACATACTAGTACTCCACTTAACCACCAAACCAGCAAGCCCATTCTGATATAGAATTACAAATAACTAAATATAAGCCCACTGAACAAAGATAGGGCTTATATCAGAAAAATACCAAATTTTGCCAAATGCAAGGCTTGAACTTGAAACCTCCCACACACACCCAAAACACTTAACAACTGAAGCAGATACACAGTTGTGTCACATTTTCATAAAAGCCAAAAATAGAAATTTTGGGGCGTTACATTCTCAGGATATGTATCATAGTTGTCTAAGATTCCTTGTGATGACTTAGAATATTACATCCATTAGAATAAGTTGTGAGTTGGGTTGTTTGAAATATGATCTAATTGGTATCCTGATAGTTGCCAATTCCAGAATGAGAATCCACTAAAGGTAGGATTCGTTTGAAGTTCATCTTAAAAGATCAATTAGTATAAGTATCAGCCAAGAACAATATCAGCGAGTACACCATTCTAGGTAAAGGATTCAACATTTATCTGTGTGAGAATCCGTCAAAAGTAGATTTTGTATGAATATCCTTCTAAGAAATGCATCCGTTCTTGAAAAAGAAATAAGATCAATATTGAGTGATGAAATCTATAATTTGTCTAAGGAGTGAATTGTGTATGTGATGGTTAAGTATGGAAGTTGGCATATATGTATGTGCTCGATATTAAGAAAGTATCTATTGAAGACTGAAAATAAATCCAGAATATTCAAGTTGAGGAATGCAACAATAAATACGCCAAGGTAATCTGGGTTAATATTCACTAAGTTCGTTTGAACTTACAAGTATCTATTTATAACGTAGGTTTTGATGAAGAGTTGGTACGCTAGAAGGTACCAAGCTAGGAATGCGTCAGGTTCGTAGTTCGAGTTGCAGTATTTTACATACAGAAGACACTATTTACTTAAATACTTGCCAACCCAATACTTCAATGAATCTTCTGGAATTAACTAAAATTCTTTTTACTTCAAATCCTACTATCAATGCTAAAATTACAAGTGGATCATTGCCATCTAGATCGCTTAAATTTCCCTTATCTTGATCCAAAAATCGAATTCTCCATGGTTATATTTATTGATGTTTCTTTGCTGACATTAACACAGGCACCACATTACGCAAATAAGCTTTCTTTTTAGTATTGGATCCATTCCGCTCTTTGTTAGTTTCTATTATCACATTAATAATCTCTCTCACAATCTACTTACCCTTTCCCCTATCAACTCCATACGATCTTGAAGCCTTATCATCTCTATTTCTGTGCCTAGATGATTGTCCCTGAAGAATAACAAAGCATTGCAACTTTCCTTTACGAACTGCAGATTCAATAGCATCTCTCAATTGAACACAATTATTTGTTATATACCCTTTATCATGATAGAAATCACATACGTCCGTAAAATTATCTTTGTGATACTAGGCCTCAAAGGATGTGGCGGATTGAGAATTCCTCGATGTTCTATTTGAATCAATATTTGTGTTGGCGATGTTACATCATGATAGGATTATGACTGATTATGAGGAACTCTTTACTAACCCCTCTAGTCTCACTCGTAACTTTTTTCCCCTCTCATCTGCCTTTGATAACTTTAAAAGTCGCTAGAGTTATATCTCTATTGCCCCCAAGTATGAGTACTGAGAACAAGTTCTCTTAGCTTTATCATGCAATGGGGGTCTCCCTCATCGAAAATCAATATAATCTCCTATAGTTTGCAAACTAGCTTGATGTGACTAAATCTTGGCTTTTTCCAATTCATCACTTTCAGCAAACATATAGGTTTTTTCATATAATGCTAACAGACCATTGGGGGCTTTATCCACCAAGTTATACTTTTAAAATTGGTGCGTTGTTCTGGACATGAAGGCTTGAACAACAAACTTTTTAAGGACATCTTTCGTTATCATAGTTGTTGTCGCGTTGAAACTTTTCAGAAAGTCTTGCAAAGGTTTTTCCTCATGATGTTTAATAGATATGAGGTACGCAAATGATTACTTCAGCATCTTGTTTGCTAAGAACCTGTTGATAAACAAGGTTCTCAGTTACTCAAAATTTAAAAGAGAGTGTTGTGGAAGTTGTAAGTTGTAACGCCCCCACGCCCGAAACCGTCGCCAGAGTCGAGCTTGAGGGGTTACCGAACATAATTTATCAAATTAAGAACTTCAAATCATTTGTTTCTACATTCACAGCTTTCTAGCTACTCGCGTCACAGTTACAAGAAAAATCATATCTCAAGTTATGAAACTCGAAATCAAGATCCGTAAATTTTCCCTAAATTTAGACTCATATATCTATTTACTAATTTTTTCTAGAATTTTTGGTTAGGTCAATTAGTACAGTTTATTAGTTAAAGTCTACCCTATTTCAGGGTTCAACTTCTCTGACATCTGTGTATTACGAATCAGATATCTATCTATACAGAATTTCAATGACTATGAGGTTTATTTCTCTTAAAACTAGACTCAATAAGGAATCTGTAAATATAAAGAATGACTTCTAATTATTTTTGTACAATTTATTATGAATTTTTAAAGTCAAAACAGAGGATCCAGAAATCACTCTGGCCCTGTTTCACAAGGTTTCAAATATCTCATAAAGTATAATTTATATGCCTGTTTTTTTTATCCATATGAAAATAGACTCATTAAGCTTAAATTTTATAACTTGCTCATCATTTAATTCCATTTATACTATTTTTAGTGATTTTTCAAATTCATGTCATTGCTGCAGCAATATTCTGTTTTAAGGCAAATTTCATCTTTTCATGAGTTGTTATGAACTAGATAACCTATTAAACTTCCATGATATCCAACATGATCTAAATTTAACCATCACCATGACTTATCAATATCAAACATTTTCTCAACCAAACATGGCCATATCATAAAATTATTTACACAAAATAGTATATTGCTATACATGCCATACTTAAGTTTTACAAGCCATTTACCCAGATGAAAGTCCTTTGGATAGTGTGATCGAACCTTCGACCCGTCCCGATTCCCGAGCTGGCTTGTTCAAAACTACAGTAAATAAAGAGGAGGGAGTAAGCATAAATGCTTAGTAAGTTCATATGTAAATAACAAGTAACATAACAATACAAATATACCAAACAACTTTAGCATGGTATCACCAAAACATATATCACATTTCTAAACATCATTCATCATCTTACCACCTTATCGTTGTTGTATCTATTTTCAACCCGAGGGTTAAGAACATACCTGTCCAAAGTGTCCATTTCACAACACTTACCAAAACGTCGTTTGCACCTTAAGTGTTCTTCCATTTCACTAGAAATTTCACCCGTTGAACACATCGGAATACAACTCGGATACACGGATAATTTGCACATAAGTGCCTCATATGTAATCAAGAAATCATGTAACCCGCCCCTAAGTGAACTCAGACTCAACTCAACAAGCTCGGGCGTTCGCATCCATAAGTGAACTCGGACTCAACTCAACGAGTTCGGATGCTCAACCATCCTAGTGACATGTCACGTGTATCCTAATCTATTCCTAAGGTTCAAACGGGATTTTCCTCGAACACATATCCTTGCCATCTTCCGTAAAATACCAAAACCAATACTCGGTAGTACTTTATATTTAGCAATTAATAAACATAATTTGCATTTTATTCGAAAATAACCACAAAGCATATATTTCATAATAAAAATCAGCATATCATATAATTAACATCAATAACTTAAAAATAACAATTATGCTACATTATTTACACATGAACTTACCTTGGTACCAAAATATAAAGATTTTGCAATTTAGTCCACAATCTTTTCTTTTCCTCGATCGCGACTTGAATCTCGTTTCTCTTAATCTATAAGCCAAATTAATCTTATTTAATACATACATTCATCAAAACAGCATTTAATACGAACTTTGGAAAAATTACACTTTTGCCCCTAAACTTTTTCATAATTACACTTTTGCCCCTATGCTCGGGAATTAAACTTTATTCCTTATTCTTATGTTTTATAACATGCTGATCATTTTTTCCTTCTATGGCAACATCAAATTCTTACTCTAACATATACTTGTGACTATTAGGTATTTTTGTCGATTAAGCCCTTTTACTCGTTTTCACTCAAAACCAAGTAGCACAAGTTGTCTAACATAATTTAAAACCCCATATTCTATCATAAAACATCAAAATACACAAATTTCACCTATGGGTATTTTTCCAAATATAAACCCTAGGTTGAATTATTGCTAACATAAGCTTAATCGAGCTACCGGGATTCCAAAAACATAAAGAACATTAAAAACGGGGCTTGGAATCACTTACTATGGAGCTTGGAAGCTTGAAACAAACCCTAACTATGGAGAACCCTTGAAATTTCTGCCTAATGAAGAAGATGGACAAAAATTGGCTTTTAATTTTGTTTTTAATTCATTTTAATAACTAAATGACCAAAATGCCCTTACTACTAAACTTTCCAAAAATTCCATCCATGTCCAATTTTTGTCCATAGACTTAGAAATTGGTCAAATTGTTATTTAAGACCTCCTAATTAATATTTCAATGCAATTTCATACTAAAAACTTCTAGAATGCAAATTTTACAACTTATTCGATTTAGTCCCTACTTTCAATTTAAGCACTTTAGGCATAGAATTTCATCACGAAATTTTCACACAATCATGCAATCATATCATATTCATCAAAATAATTATAAAATAATTATTTCTATCTCGAATTTGTGGTCACGAAACCACTATTCCGATTAAGCCCTAATTCAGAATATTACATAAGTACCATGCTTGGGCTAAATCCTTTAGAGTTAGAGAGAACGCTTAGCACTTAATCTTGTTTAAGGCTCCAATTATGTTCATATGATTTGTATAATGGGCCAAATGATCTTAAGAATCTCCACAACCACCATACATCATTTTCGAGAATTTGAAGGTAGGGAGAGGACACAGTGTTTTAATATTTTGGTGGTTAAAAGCTTATTTTTTGTATTTTTTTACTAACCCGGATGGTTGGACTTTCTAGAATTCTTGTATATGCTTCTCTAATTTCTGCTCTAAAGTATTTTTACTAGAATATCTAGAACTATCATCACTATCCTCATTATCATACTTATAGCTATCACCATCTTTTTCAATATCATTTACTAAATTATCATTACCTTGGTTTTCATGTCAACAACTGCATTCAGAATGGATAGATTCTTCCTCCCTCTATAGTGGGTTTCGGTCATGGTTCATCTTACTTGCCTTTAATTCTTCAACAAGCTTTTCATTTCTTTTATTTGTTTGCCTCTGTTTATCCATTTGGTCTTGGATAAACTGTTGATGCTCATCATATCTCTTCTGCTAGGAAGATAATTGCTCCTCTATGGCTTTCATTCTATCTTGCATGTCCAAATATTATCGATTTCCTGACTGATAGCGTTGAGATCCTAATTTGCTGGCATGCTTTGACTTGATGTTGGTTTGGAGTGTTGTAATACCATGGGATAATCGGTAAAATTGTTGACAAGGATTATATTGATAGAGATTTTTGTTTATTTTGGTTTTGAAGGTTGGTTTGGTTTTTTAAATTTAAGTTTTGATCGCCATGTAAGGGGTCTTGGCCTTAGGTTGTTTTGGTTTGGTATGTATTCAATCTGGTGTTTTGAACAGTGGGATTTATAGTTGGTTCATTGGTAGGATCAAACTCAGTGTTGGGAAGATCACTAATACTTGGGTTTGACATGGTACTCCACACTCACCGCACTAATTATTAACCGTTTGATTAATAGGTAGAAGTGTCATGGGGCAAGAAGTTTATTCTCGCAATCCGTACAACCTTAGGCGATCCTTTCGATGTAAACACGAATAAGTTAGACTATAACCACAAAACAATTGATGATTCACAAAAAATTCCTCCAATGCGTCAATTTATATAGCAGAGGCAACTCTAGCCAAAAGAAGGCACAAAAGAACAGAAAGCCACATAAAACTATGCACGAGAGGTGTTTGAGTAAATGCTCTCAAAGAATTCTATTACTCTTAAGAATTCAAGATACAATGGATGAATGGAATGAATTACAAGTGAGGGGGAGGCTTTCTATTTATAGTTGAGCTTTCCCAAAATCGACGGTCTAGATCAAGTTACATCAAAGAATGAGATTAGTCTATCCCTTAAATCTATGGATTTACAAGATTACATAATCAATTTACATAATCAAATCAAATCAAATCTTATAAGATATGGGTCCCCTCAATCTTCTAGATTAGTTCCCATATTTATCAAGGTAGCATATCTTTCCATATCAGCATCATTGGGCCACCCAAGCTTCATATGGACAGGTTTCTTCAACAACTCTTTGAATCGGGCCAGCTTTCGTGGGTCAAATGATCGCCATGTCAATTATAGACCTCCATGGGATGCATTGTATGCAATGGTCATGGGCTTTGAACTACGACCTGTGACGGAAGTAGGTGGTGGTTTGTACGAATGAGCACTTGGGTGGAGATGAGGAAGGAGGATTTCTGGTAGGAGAATTTGATGTTAAAAGAGAAAAAGTATGCACGTGAGAGTTTATAAGTTGTTTCCATGGTCATTTTATAGTGGGATGCAAACTTAGCTATGTGTTTTAAGACTATTGACACAAAAGTTTGATTTGATACTCTTGGCAATGGCAATGATGCTATGTCTTCGGATACGATGTCTTAGGACGACTGACAATCAATGATCCTAAACTTCTACATAGGCATCACATAGTCTTAGTGGAGACGCATAGTTTTAAGGTTCGTTGGTTGATAGATCAACTATGCATAGCTCGCTAGATTATTAGTTTTATCGAGAGACAGATGTCAGGTTCCTTTTGAGTATGCTATAAGATCCACAAGATTTTTTATGTAAGGTATAACATACTCCTACCAAATATAGAATCAGAATATTTTTTTTTCAAAAAAAAAGAACACACTTAGTGTAGTAGTAGCAACATTTATTATTTATAATATTATTTTCTTTTCATCCTCAATAATAAATGTTACAAGATGAAGCAAAAACATAGTACTATTAGCTAATTTATTTGGACTTTTTATTTATTTTTGAAGTAAAGAAATTTTTATTAATAATACACATAAACAACAACTAATAATACATAAGCATAGAACATATTACATATCAGTATTTAAACACTATATGAAAGCAATAGAGTGAGAAGATCGTCTCTTCCTCAACTATTTTGGCAGCAATTTGCTTTCTAAACAAATTGGTAGTAACTACTCCACCAAGGCATGTGGATCATGTTAATCAATAGAGGAGAGATCCAAATTGGCAATAACGCTACATTGATAGTGTTTGAAAGTATTAGAGACGAAACATTTGTAGCAATCGTTAATAAAGGTATCCTAATTCCACACTGATCAATTAATTGACAATACCAAAACATGTGATGCACAAAACCAATTGACATATAACCCAACTTCCTCTTTCTCCTCATCTCAAAGAAACTAAAACAAAATCCAAGACTAAGGACTTCCCCAGGGAAAGTACAGTGGATTGGTAAAATGATATCTTTCAATCAGAACCGCCTAGACAGAGCTATGGTGGGTAAAAATTGAAAGCAAAAAAAAAAAATAACAATGTACGGTGTTGGCTTTAATTGTTGAAGCAGTAGCAAGCATTAGAAGAAGTAAGAGCAATAGATTTCTTATCACTGCCTGCTAAAGAAGACAATACTGTCTGGTCTCTGCTCACCTATCACTTCACTTCTTTTACTCGCCCTACCATATCTTTTGCAACTCTCTACTAATAAAACAAACTATTCGAGTGTTTTTTTTTTCTCTCTCTCTCTCTATATAAAATTTTTAGACAGAATAAAATGATATAAATTATTAATTATTACGATGATTAAGATAGACAAAAGCAGACATAAATAATTGATAGCATCTTAATAATAAATAATTTGAGAAGATTTCATTTAAAAACAGAAAGAAAATCAACCCCCCAAGTTGTATTAGCCTTGCCTGCATCTTTCTCCTTTTTGGGTAGTTTTAAATATCAACCTTATGTGCCATATCAAACTTTAGCATAATGAATTAATGCATGTACTTTTTGTTGTACAGTCCATAAGAATAAATATAATATAATAATATAAAAAAGATAGTATTAAAAAATGGGTGCATTAACTTTGCTTTATGATCATAAAATTGACAAAAGAGGAGTATGGCCCAATGGGATTTATTTTGATAAATCAATGTCCAATTCCAGGTCGAGCTATCAGAAATAAAATTTCTGAGCTATTGATGTTGCCAGATACAGTAGAAGATGATCTTTTATTTTTTGCTTTAACTTTTGCTTTTAAATAAAAATAAAAAAGTGAGAGGTGGGTCACTGTGTGATAAATTAAAATACAACTATACCCATCCTTTTATTTGTTTTTTTTTTAAGATTTTAAAATAAAATCAACCATTTTTTCCTCTTAATATATTTCGTATTAACTTTGGTGGATAGAGAAAATGTTACAAGATTTTCCTCATTCAGAGATCTAATGTAATTTGCCTAAACAAAATCTAATGTAACTATTGGATATAGAAAGGTATTTTCATAATTCTTTTTACTTATATACAAAAGTATGTTTATTTCATATATTAAGACTGGTTGGTGATAAATATTTTAGTTGAAAAAAGAAAAATTAGAGATACAAAGTTGATATTCTGCAAATGATGAGGGAAGGGACCCTTACTTTATATCTGATTGTCTGAATAAAGCCATTTTAAGACTGGGAGAATATTTGGTTAGTCAAGTTTGGTTATTTAAACATCTTTTTATCTATAAAGACCCACTTTGGCCTATGCCATTTATTCTTCTCTTTTAATTCTTCATTAAATGCATCCCTCCAACTTTTTTATTGACTACAAAAATAAAAATCTACTGTTCCGCTAAATTCATATTTATATATATATATATCTTGTAATTAGATTCTATAATTTTAATTTATTAAACTAATCATTTGGAACCATACAAATTTTCGTAAAGGGGTGCACATTTTTCTCATTTCTGTCGGCACCTTGTGAATATCTCATTAAGGAACAAAAAGAACTGAAATTTATTGTCCTTCTAGCTACGCAAAAAGATATTACTAATGTTGTTGTAGCTGAGTATAGTATTGGGTTATTAGCTATTATTTTAGGAAAAGCCTAGGAATATTATCTTAAGAAATCTTAGTTATTGTTGAGTTTGTTGTACAAGATTTTAAATCATTTTAATCATAGGTGTAATGGTAAATGATTTGAGTTTGAACACTAGGTATTATATTGTTAGGAGGAACAATTACGACTCTCCAAAAAATTAATATCAATGAATATGGAAGATATTTAAGTTTTTCTTTTTTTGAAGAATAATAATCTATACTTATATAATGTGACTTATTGACTTGGTGTTGAAATAAACTTGGTCAGGAAAAGTATTTACAAGAAATTTATCTAAAATCTAATACAATGATATTTACATTTTTTTATTATTTTTATATGAATATTTAAATAAAACATGTATAAAAAAATTAAACCAAAAATTAAACCATTTTACCTATAACTCAAATTTTAATTAAATTTTATATAAATATGATCGAAATATTAATTTTTTCACAAAATTTGAATTTATTTAACTATCTTATCAACATTTATAAAGATTCCAATTAAAAAAAACACACACACGTTATTGTTGTGGGCAGCTGCCAGTGTTTTATGGTGTTGTCGGGCGCCGGTGCCAGGACCATGTTTCATACTGACTTCATGGTTTGAAAAAAAAATGTACAGATTTAAAGGTAATAGTGAAGAATAAAATTGGCTTTATTTGAGAGGGAGTTTTCGTATCTAAAACGAAACATAGAAGAAGAAGACATCATAAAAAATAATATGATAATATACAAATACATGAAGAATGATATATGTGTTAGCCTAAAAACTTGCATGGTGAAAGTAGAATATATAATCCTGCATGCAAAATTTGCATGAGTAAATAGCCAAAGTTCATGGAGGCAGAAATTCCAGAGAGAATGATTTGGTTTGAAAAGAGAGTTTTTTTTTTTTTGAGGGTTTGAAGGGTAGATTGGGGGTACCCCTACATCTTTGTTTTTTTATTGTAGCAATGATGAGAAGATCCACCAAAACAAAGCATTAAGAAGAGAGAGAGAGAGAGGGGTTGAAAAGGGGGGGGGGGGGGAATAAGTAAGTATTACTAGAAAGAGTGCATGGGGATGGGGGAATAACAAAGGAAAAGCTTTATGCTAGCTGCTGCAATCACTAGATTTTCCTTTCCTTTCATTGTCATTACAAGATATATACACTCTTTTGGTGGGGATGCCCATAGGGATTGGGACAACACCCATTTTTATGTTTAACAACCCTTAACTTCACACTTCTTATATCAAAGGGGACAATTTTCCAGCCTTATACTTTTTATATATATTTGTATCATACATATATATAGAAATCATATTCATAAGTAAATAAATTTATATTATTAAATTGAAAAATAATAAATAGAAGTGGTTTGAAGTAATGTAGAGCGATTATGTATGACTATGAACATGAATGTTCATGCAAACAGTTCCATTATCATTCTTACTTATATATTGTATTAAATTTCAAAAATCTCCAATGTGTGGAGCCAAGCCACTAAGGAATATGCTAATTCAATAAGTTTTAATTAATCATAAGTTTTGATTTGACGCTAATTCATTGGTTTTAACTTAGAAAATAACTTACTATTATCTTCTTCTTTTTTGCAAAAATTGCAAAGAAACCCAAGAGCTCCCTAGATCTGATTTATAATAAAAATACATTATTTAATTATACAGTGACTCTTTTCTATAACAATATTTCACTAAAACAACCAATTTTTTAAAAGAAATAATTTTTTAACTTTCTATAACAACTTTCACTTATAATAACAATATTTATAGTTATGAAATACGTTCTTTATTAAATTAGTCTCTATAACAGCATATAATCTATTTTTTAAGTAAAATTATAATTACTTCATATAAGTAAGCCTATTAATTATCATTTATTAAATGAAAATTATCTCAATTAAAATATTATTTCAATAAAATAATTAAATTTTACAGATGAAATTTATTAATCATATTTCATTAAATGAAAATAATCTTCCATGAGTGGAATTAAAGACATCAATTCAAGAAATTACTAAGTTCCCTGATTAAATATTCTACTATAAATATAGAAGATCATAAACTTATAAATTGATTACTTGAATTTAATAACTCATGATAAATTATTTAATTTAAGTTGATAACTCATATTGATTAACTGAACTTGTTAGATTTATGAACTTGATAATTAATCATGTGAAAGAATGTCAAATAAAATATGCATAAAAGCAATAATACATGTACATGTTATACGCCTTTTGATTTTGTTGCTTTTTTTAACATGATTCTCACTTTCTTTATTTGATGAAAATTCACGACATAAATTTTATTATAAGCTTACAACGATTATCTCCCTATAATAATCATCTCTCTATAACATAAAAAATATGGACAGACAAATGTAACGGTTATAAAATGGGTTGACATTATTAATTTTATAAAGAAAATCAACTTTTAATCTTCAATTTTCTCTTTTATACTAGTTTTCTATCCCATGAGATGTACGGGTTGTTGATGCGTTTTATAAAAATGTTATTTAAATAATGACATATTAAATGAAATTATTGAGGAAATAGTATTTAAATAAATAATATATTATTTAAAATGAAAAAGTTAACGGAATGGCAGGTGGAAGAACCTGATTGGAACGCTGTTGAGATTCTAAGGACTTAATTAAAACTTTTTAAAAGTTCAAGGATCAAGTTAGAATATGACCTATAGCTTGGGGACATGCACTGGAATTAACTCATAAACAATTAGGGTAAACTACCCAAATAGTCACCAAACTATTACTAAGTTTCTAATTGGATCACCCAACTTTAAAAAATTATAAAATAATCACTTGACTTATGAAATTTGTTTTTTCTAGCTCATTTCTGTTAAATCAATAACGTGGACGTTAAATAAATGACTTAAAATTTTACAATTAATATTAAATGACACAAATATCCATATAATATTAGGGAAAAAAAGAAGAAAAGATTGAGAGAGGGTTGAGAAACGGTGTAGTTTTAGGTTATTAATATACCAATTAATATTAAATGTGAAATTCCAAATCATTTAGTTAACGTCCATCTAACCCTTTTGTTGTTGATTTAACGGGAATGGAACAAATGAGTAACTATTTGTAATTTTTTAGAATTGAATGAGCCAATTAAAAATTTAGTAATTGTTTGGTGATTTTATTGCAGTTAATGATTGGGGGTCCTGCTTTTATGAATGATTAATGAGTAATGAAAGGCTTTAATTAACTCAAATTATCAATCTTGCAAAGAAAAAGGAAAAGCATTTGGTTGCCATTAAAGAGAATTGTTTGGTCTCTGAAATCACAAACATATATCCCTATTTGAGAAAATATGTTTTTCTTCTTTCATTAAGCACTTGGTAATTAATGAAGTGTTAGGAGGAATTTGGCACTTAAAGGGCAAGCAAGACATAAAATTAAAAAGGGGGAAAAGCACACTGGTTTGATTATAAATTCATCCCACATTCTTTAGATTTTACTAGTAGAAGAGTTAAAAAGGTAATGACATATTTTTAGAAAATATATTGATAATTTTTTTAAGTTTGTTTGTGGAATTAAAAACATACACAATCAATTTATCAAATACAAATCTATGTATAAAAAGATTTGAGTAGGTGTCCTCTTCTATCTCTACCTTTTTCATTATAAAATAATTAAAAAGAAATTAGTTTTGATTCTTTTACTATACAAGATTTTATATTTATATTTTAAATTTGATTCTCTAACATTACTCGTTCAAATAATTAACATTCTTAGCTATTAATCTAACAAACTAGTGATGATTCTGTAACTTTTCATAGTTGGGTAATCAAAATAAAAACTTAATAATAACAGGTGATCAACAATGCATTTGAAGAATAGCGATTTAACAATTCATAAATCTAATAAAATTTGGAATAGTTGATTATCTAAATTGTAATTTTTTGTTATCTAATCATTAATTAATGATAAAAGTAATAAATCTTTAACTTGTTACCTAATCTTCTATTTTTGTAATAGAAGTAATTAATTTTGTGAGTTTCTTTCCCAGGAAATCAAAGTCATTTTCATGGGTGGAGAAAGAGAAGGAAAGCAATTATAACCATGAATGAAACAAGCAATGAAATTAATGAAGGGAAATGAATTAATTTGGTAATTCATGTGGGAACTGAATCAAAACAAATCCAGATGGGATTTACAGGCTACCATGTAATACAAAGTCAACAGATAAAGCATGTAAATGTATAGCAACCAAAATGAGTGTGACCACATCTCTTTATTTTGTGGAACACTGTCATGCATGTGTTTAATATCTACCATGATTATAGTTTTAAAAAGCTCTTCCATGAATTGCAAACAATTTTTGACTTAATTCATTTTTAAAATTATTTTTCGAATACAACTATGAGGTTATTATAATATGTATAATTTCAAAACTGACTTACTCCATTGGATTGTTTGAGATGTGATGGTGAGAGGCAAATTGGTGTTGTCATGTTCACACATATGATTCTTTTTCTACACCTACTTTGTTCAGTAGTAGCATCTTTTTCTTTTGGATTGGTAGTAATTTGGGATTTTCTTAAAATATTTTCTTTTTTGGTTTCATTTTATAGTTTCTGATAATTAATCAATCAAGATGTGTTAAAAGCCTGGGACTAGTCCATAGGCCTGGCAAAGGGATAAGACCCTACAAGATATTGGTATCATGAATAGGGAAAACCCTCTGCATATATACAAAGAAAGCAAAGCAACTATTGTGTTGTTAAAAGACTTTTGGTAAAGCACCCATCACCAAAATACCCACATTCCTAGGGACCCCTATATGTCTCAAAGAGAGTGCAAACAGAGAAAGTTGTTGTAGAGAAGAGATGCACAAATGTATAGTAAGGCCAGTTCTTCATTGCTTTTGAGAAGTGCTTTTCAGAAGTGCTTTTGATAAATTTGAGTGTTTGGCATTGCTGTCAAAAAGTGCTTTTGAAGAATAAAATGTCTATTTTAGACATGAGATAATAAAGTAACAAATATGTATTTAAATAATGTTCAGATTAGTTAATATTATGATATTTTAGCAAAAATATAAAAAAATAATTTATTATAACTTATTGTTAATATTTTAATATATAATATTAATTTTAAATATTTCTAAGTAATTAATATTAATTATTTATAAAATTTAATTAGAATATATAAACTATATTTAAATATTTAAATATTTAAATATAAAAATTAAATATTTGTAATTAGATATTGACACGGTTGTATTATTATAAAAATTATTTTTTATTTTTAATTAATTAAACACCTATCAATTTCGTTCCAACTGTCATTGTATTGTAATGTTATAATGTTTTTGTTCTAATATATGACAATGCACATTGTTTGTCATATTTTTGTTCCGATTTAATGCACACTACTATTTTAGTGTAATGTTTGCCAATAACTGTTTCAAAATGGTATGAACTTTGGACCAAAAGAAAAAAAAAGTTATATAAACAACAATTCAATAGAAAGCCGACAAAATTAATTGAAGTTGGTTCGATTCGGTTAATTATTTTAACAGAAAAAAGCTCAATTCAACTAACGGTTTAGTTAATTATAGTTCAATTAACAATGGATCGAACTAACTATTTCATCACCCCTTAGATTAAATGTTTGAGAATATAAAACAAAATACTTAGAATTATAAAAGCAAACATAGTTTTAATTGAACAGTTTAGCGTGTATTGCATTTCATTTAAAGGTTCAGCTAAAATCTTTAAACAGAATCAGACCTATAGTAATAACACTAGTACATACCATGATGTAAAAAAGTATAAGAGAAACAGAAGAGCAAATTTCAGTCCACTCAGATGTTGAACATATTTTGAATAGACCAACAAAATCAGTTATCCACTGTAACATACTTGAGAACTCTATAGGGAGTTGATACACATAAAGCATGAAAATGCTGAAGCCTGCATAAAACTGGAGAGCCTTCCACAACCTTGACAAAAAAGAAACAGAACATAAGCTACTAAAAACATTAACCAATGATAAAATCAAATTCATTGACAAAGAAAATGAAATAGAACAATGTACAAAGAGTCAAGAAGCAATCACCTGAATAGTCCTAGAAAATTGCTAGTCAAAGACCAATCCACTAGCCCAAAGACCAATCCACTAGCCCAACACAGCTTCCAATGAAAAATGTCAAAGAAATCCACGAGGGATGGCTAATTCCCACAACCAGCTGAATAGCAGGTAGAAGCAAACAGGAAGCAACTTTAAGATGGGAACCTTTCATGAAATAAACATTGGGTTAAGAATCTGAGCAAGCATTAATACTTTGGGTTAAGAATCGTCAACAGCAAGCAACAGCTATATCCATTTTCTAAAACAAGGAACTCAAACATAAATATGGTCTGAGTTACACATGATATCACCTTTCAAAGTTCAAGCCATGCTTTCCAATCTCTTTGTCCCAGTTAAGCACTTGGAAAACAATATCCCCTTCTCCTACATTTGGCAACCTACTTGATCACTTCTTCAATACAAAGGAAAAAGTTGCATCCAAAAGGAAATTTGTATATAGAGCAAAATACTCCAGTAAAAGTTGCATCCAAAAGACATGCCAAGTTCATTGTCAAAATATAGCAGAATCCAGTAGCAATCTAAATTCAACAGACATGCCAAGTTCATTGTCAAAATATAGCAGAATCCAGTAGCAAAACTTAAGATGCAAAGATCAATGCTAATGCCACAAAATTTCAAGGTACTGCATCCATTTCAGTCCATAATATAATGAATACAGATACATTTAAATGAACCCTGAATAAAATAGCAGTACCTTACTGATGTAGACAAATAAATTATGGTCAAGAGGTAACAAGTTCATTTAGTTCAATGTTCACAACATAATACAGTCAACGTCCATTGTACAGAAATTTAGGCACCTACAGATCATTCCATATTTTCTCAAAGAAATAATGCTCAGATAAATTTCAGCATAAAATTTTTTTAAAAAGAGGAGAAATCGTAGAAAATCGAAGTAAAAAAGGTAGGGAAATTGAGAGGGCGGCTGGGGTAGATTAGATAAAACCGAAGCGTTGAAAACTTACCCGGAAAGTAACCATTGTTGTCTCTTACTCTTTTCGCTCGATGTAGGAGATGAAGGAAGCATTGACAACCTAAGGTTATCTCCTATTCAACCTTCAATCAATTACGAAAATCAATCCCAGACAAACAAAAATATACAGAAGAAGAAAAGAAGAGAAGAAAAAAATAAACTCACCAGCAGAGGGTAGAGGAATAAAGAACCAGCAAAGGGCAGAACAAAGAACCAGCAGAGGGCAACGATGAGGGCAAAGAACCAGCAAAGAGCAGAGAGCAAAGAAGGGCGTTCGTGTGTGGCTAAAAAAGTAAATGAACCAGCCAAAAGCACTTTTTGGCTGAAAAGCTAAAAATTTTTCACTTCTCCATCTGCCCAAAAGCACTTCTCAGCTTCTGAAAATTTGCTACCAAATGAAGGCCGTTCTTCATTGCTTTTCAAAGAAAAGCACTTTTTCAAGGAAAAGTCCGTCTCTTAAGCAATGAAGAACGCAGCCTAAGCCTGGTTGGTGGGTTGCTTTCAATCACCCCATCTATAACTCTCCAAACCCAACTTTGCCTACGATGCCATGGTGTCTCCTGGAAATATGGATTATTTTGTAGTATTATTCCCACTTTTGCTTTGTCCTCACAATAAAGCATAAGGGGAATGTGTGACTCATTGACTTGGAACATTAGAATGAATTGAAAACGACAATTATCCCACTGATTTAACTCCACTATTTGGTTTCATCACCTTGAAATTTTCTATGATTTTAATCCAAAACCTAGAAGACAACCCATGTATATGATACAACTGAGAGGAGGACAATTATTGGAGAATGCAAATAAATTTAAAACCACCATAAAACATTAAAAGAGTAAAACAACATAATTAAAAAGATTAAAAAAACAACAATGTTCCTGATAATCAGGATTCAGGTCCCTCCCCTGTTTAAATTTAAACTGAAAAAAACAATTAAACACGTGTGCAACACTTATGACAAAAGGTTCACAAATCTCTTCATGTCTGCCTTCCTCTGCTGCTCCGGTTTGTAAACTATCTCCGCTGTAACAATTTGAATTGCAAGCCTTTTAAAAAAACAAGAATGAATACATAAAATAACAGCCCAAACTGTGATTGATACAGTCCACACAAAATTAATGGCCCAAGGCAGTGGATGGAGGAATCATACCAAAAATTTCCAAGTGAGGTTCAGTAAAATCCAGGAATGGGCACCCAGACGGCGTAAAAATATGTTTGATAATATGGATCGTAATAATAAGGAATCCGGTTGGCACCATCTCCTGCCTAGGAGTCACCTTCTTCACTTCAACTCTCTTGTTGTTTAATAGATGGAAATGAGTTCGCAATACAAGGTTGGCTGACTCCTTTGCTTCATATGTCACAAACCCAAACCCTCTGCTTCTCTTAGTTTTTTTGTCATGGATTACCACTGCATCAACAATGCTTCCAAATTTCTCGAAATATCCTTTGAATTCTTCATTTGTTATGGATCGAGGAAATCCTCCCACAAATATCTTCCTCTTCCCTATTTCTACTTTCGGTTTTGCTGGTCTCGTCTCCACCTGATTATTCAGCTACTCAATAAATTCTTATATCCAAATTAAGATGTAGAAAACGGAAACAAGGAAAAGTTACCTACTTTTCGACCAAGAATAATATATTGTTGTTGAGGGGTAATTTGAGTCTTGGAAGGATCAACAAATGTAACAAAAGCTATGGCTTTGTTAAAGTAGACAATAACATGTTTAACTTCACCATAACCATACGCATTAAAGTGTCGTCTCAATATTCTTTCATCCATCTCAGTAGAAATTCTATTTATGACCAACTTAGAATTTGTAAACTCCATATCACTAACCGATTATACAGAAAATTTCAAACGATTACACATAAATTTAGGAAGGTTGAAAACAACACATAATACTTATAAAAAAAAAAAGTGTTTATAGAGATCAACTCATATTATATTTCCTTCTTTGCATGGTTTACTTGTTATACGCTGACCATTCATTAATTAAATTTAAAAGTATTATTTCCTTTTTGCTGTCTAATTTAGCCTTTTTAAAATTTTAAGTTCAAAACAACAAGTTATTGATATTTTAAACAAGTTAATTAGGTTTTAAATACATTAGAATTAAAGTTTTATAAATTTGTTAAGTATGAAGAGAAGTGTATGCATGGTTAGCTCGTGATTTGGCTAAAATTATTTCTTTTAATCATTAAGGAAATTTAGAATTAATATTAAATATCTAATTTATCTCTAAACCATTAATATTTTTTAGTTAACTTAATAATATAAATAGATTTCTTTATTTCATAAATTAGATTAGATATACACCAAATTATTATGTCTTGTCCTGCACATTTTGGTCATACAAATTTTATATTTTATATTTTAATATTGTAATTTATTATTTTCAAATTTCTTTTAAAAATTAAAATATTTAAATTTTAAGATTTTAAAATTCATTGTTTGGATAATTTATTGTTTTTAAATTTTTTTTAGAAATTAAAATATTTGAATTTTAAGATTTTGAATTAATCCTAATTCATTGTTTGGATATTCCAATTTAGATTTGGATTTCAATTCTAAGCTTTAAAAATATTTTTTAAAATTTAATTATTTAGGAAGATTTTGAACATAATTGTTTGAATTGGGCTAGACCTGTCTATCGGATTGGGAACCTACTATTACTAAGATATTGGTCTGAAGAAAGGCATTTAACCAGTTGACTCAAGAATCGGTATGGACCAGTTGAATTGAAAAAAAAGATCAGTTGATCAGTGGTTGAACCAGTTAAACCAATTTATTTATTTTTATAATTTTTATAATTGTTTATTTAATGGAACATAACATATTGGTCAAACTAGTCATACCGATCAAATTGGTTAAACCGAAAAACTGATGGTTAGATCAGTTCAACCACTAATTCTATTCTAAAAACCTTGCTTTTGAATGAAAAAATAATTTTTTCCACTTTTTTTTTATGATTTTCCACTTTTTTTATGAATAATTTAAGATAAATTGATTGCTTCTGTATATTATTTTAAAGACTTTTTTTTTAATTATTCTTGAACCAACAAAAAGCAACTTTTCATATTTATATTTTTATAAATTTTTTGGGTTAAAATATTTTAAAAGAACTCTCAACTTCAATGTATTATTAATACAAATCATTTATACTTTGTTTACACCTAAATAAAATCATATAATTTAGTTTGTAATTGAATAAGTAAATTTACGTAGGTCTAAATTAAAAGACAGTATTTATAAATTAAAATTGAAAGAATTATGGTATAAATAAAAATTTTTGAATATTTCTATTGTATTACATTAAATGCATGAAGCTTTGTCACTATTTTTTAAAACTGAACTAAACTAGTCGGTTATACCGATTGAACTGGGATTTGGTCAAGGTACCAATTCAAAAAAAAAAGGATCAAACTGGTTGACTTGTGAACCGGTTGAACCGACTGAACTGGTCAAACCTATCAATTAAACTAAATGAACCGATTTTTTTCTATTTTTTAATAATTTAGTCAATTGAACCGAGAACCAGTGATCTAATTAGTTTACCCACCAGCCCAATTCTGAAAACATTATAAGTAAAATTATTTATTTATTGGATTTTGAAGATAATGTAAAAACAAAAAGAACAAAAAAGTATTCATGTCTTCTAATCAATGTTGGATTTTGAAATTTTCAATTTAACCTTAACTCTTATAAAATTAGACTTGTATCTATCTAAATTCGAATCCAATTTTTTATTTATTATCTAAACAAAGAATTTGGATGTTCAACTCCAAATCCATTTTTTCCCCATATCATGGTCCAAAGAGGCCACTAGATAACTTTTTAAATATATCTCATTAAAAAAAACATATTTTTTCTAATAATCTCGTAACATAGTGGCAAGAGTATTATTTTGTATGTATAAGAGTTTGGGATCAATCCCAAATAACAATTTAAATACTTCTAGTATACACAACAAGAATATATAATGTATAGAGAAGAATATTTATACAATATTAGAAATTTTGTCACATGTGTATACGTGTGTAAATCACATATTTAGAACACAAATGTGTGCTTAAAAATAACATACAATAAATAAAAAAAAGTATGGTCTAGAACAAATTAATAGTAACACATGAAATATGTACGATATTAAAATGAAAAAGAATTAGATTAAATTGTGAGTAAAATAAAACTTAAACACAAAACCACATTATTAAAAATACTAAATGAATGCAATTGTTTATTATTATTTTATCATCAATCCTGCCTTGGTGTTGAATTAATTACTGACACTAACTCAATAAAAATTATTATTAATATACACAAATATATAAAAATGTATATAAAAAATACACTTATTAAAGTTTCATATGAAAATAAAATATTATTTTAGTTCAAATGGTAAATGAAAAATTTTTATATGAATAGTATTCTTAGTTCAATCTCATTATGGACAATTTTTTTATTAGTTTATAAAAATATAAAAAAAAAACATTCACTTTATTACAGTCTATTTTCAAGTTGTGTCGGAAATAGTAGTTTTGGGGCCACAAATTCGACAAGTAGGTAATAATATTTACTAGTCAAATATAGTAATATATTGAATTGTGTTTTGATTATTTTTGCTAAGTGAACAAAGAGTTAGATACAAATGATTTGTCTCTAAAGTCAAGTAGATTTAGAAAATGAAGTTTCGAGACTTCATTTCTGTAAACCGAGTCTGTAAATATTTACGGAGTTAAAATATTGATATATTAAATTTTGGTCCAAAAATTTTTAGTGATTTGATTGTTAATTAAAGAAAAAGGATTAAACCATAAAAGTTGAAAAACTTAAATTCTGTTAACTGATGGTTGATGAATGAATGAATTAAATTTTTGTTTAAGGTCTTGTATGACAATTAATCCCTAGTGCCTTAAAGTTTTCTTTTAAAAGAAAATATATTTTTATAAGTTAAATTAAAATATATGTATATTATTAAAATAAGCCAACCATATAACCCATTTTAGTTTTTCTTTACCCGAATTATCGAAGAACTTCAGAAGCCATATTCGTTTCTTCTTCAAGCTTAATCGGCCTTCCATGTGAGTAATTCTTAAATTTATTTTTAGTAATTTTTATGTTTTTAAAATCGTTGTAATTTAATTTATTTAGCCTAAGAACTAATTTGTGAGTCTGTCAAAGTTTTGAAAATTTATCATGGACATTCTTGAATCTTTTTAGTTGCTAATGGTTTAGTTTGAAGCTTGATGATGAGTTTGGACTATTTTGTTAAGTGATTTTGTATAGTTTTTAAGTTTAAGGACTAAGTTGAATGTAAGTAAATTTTGATAGGGTGTTCTTGAGAAATTTCAGAATTAGAGGGCTGTTTAGAGATGGCTGAACATTTGAGAATTTGGGTTTTTGAGTCAATTACGAAAATAAGTTTGTTTCGATTTTAGGGACTAAATTGAACAATTATAACATTTTAAGGCAATTGTGAAAAATGTCAATAAAGAAGTCATATGAATTATATTGAATTTTATAATGTATTTGGGACTAATAATTGAAATAAAAATTACTATATAAATCAAGAATTAGTAGATAATTGCAAAAAATATATTTCACAATATATCCATATTCAAATCATCCCCCAAATCAATTTTCAGCACTTTGATATTTTGAAACATACCGCAAACTAAGTATATCATATTAAAACTATTTAATTGATTAATAATATTATAATTATAGCAACCAAAAAGTTAATTTTTTATGTCACACATACATAACTATAGCCAAATGACTTTACTAAAAACCAAGTACATGCCAACTTGAAACATAACAAAATATACAAACTTTGTAGGTTGGATGTTGATGACTTTGAGTACAAGATCTCAAAATACACCTAGCTTGCATATGAACACAAGACCATTTGGTGAGTATTAATTTCAAATGT
Organism: Gossypium hirsutum; assembly: GCF_007990345.1. Classification (NCBI taxonomy): domain Eukaryota; kingdom Viridiplantae; phylum Streptophyta; class Magnoliopsida; order Malvales; family Malvaceae; genus Gossypium; species Gossypium hirsutum. The sequence continues at coordinate 44,404,645 of NC_053435.1, read as the reverse complement.
TATTACTATAACTTACTCAATATTGCATGAAATTTAAATAATTGGATTCAGTTGATTTGTTTCTTTTTTAAACAAATTCAAGTATGTCTCATATTAAAGTTTATCCAATACATTAATGTACACCTAATCAAAATTTATCCAATTAACCAAATGAAATGTTTTAACTAACTAATCTATTTTAACGAACTTATTAACACTTTATGCTAACGATATATGCAACCTTATTCCATTTTGTCTCATTTTATCATATCGCAGTACATTCCCAATTTGAATCAAACCATTCTTCATGTTCAATATTTATGTTTGCTAATACATAGCTCAGATTCAAACTAATTTACGGATCCTATTAATACTATAATTCGCAACCCAGTGCCTTGTTGATACATTTCGAACTAAATAAATTGTGTCGAACGCTCATAAGTTAATCTGAAGCAATAATCAGTTCCAACACTCGTTAGTATGTCTGATGGTTAATGCGCCTAGCGCTCATCAAATTATAGTCGAAGTAATTCTATATCAATACATCCAACATATACAGTTCGCGCCCAGGTCTCATCGGCTAAGCCGAAGTAGTAATTGTGAAAGCCACTTCTGAGACGTTTGAAGGAAAATGCACCTAGTGCTCATCGACTTATAGTCGAAGAAATTTTATTTTATTTTATTTACTTGATTCTATAACTCATTAATTATTTTCAACTTTACCCAACAATTACTACTACAACCCATAGTTTAATTTCATTCTCACTTCAGTTTCCATTCTATTGATCTCAACAACAACAACTCTTCAGTTGAATGTCATCTCATATAAAACATGGCATGATTCGTCTCATGTTCAAGCTAAATGCGCAACTTTATTAAATTATACTATTTCAAATTTTTATATAATTAACTCTCTATCACAATAATCAATCTCAATATCGTATTTCTAGACAGCCACTCATGTGTAACTTCCTTCATTTTCCTAACTTACCTAACAATGAAAATAAAAGGAAAAATAAATAATAAGTTGAGTTATGGTGATACTTACAGGAAATTTTGAACTATTCGTCAGTGACTTAAGCTTTTTCCTTCGCTCTTGAGGAAACTGGATCATCGGTAGCTACAAATTAACATAAACAAATAACACCATCAATAATTCACCAAATTCACAATCAATTATTATTTCAAACAAACTTTATATTTCATTCAATTTAGCTTCTAAAACTAAAACAAGCATAACTCTCCATTCTAAACGTAGATTTATAATCTGACTTCATTTCCTCCTATTTTTGAGTGAAAAAAATATAACATCTAACTTCAAAATCTAGTCTCTTTTCATTTATGTACTAAAAATCTATCAATTTAACATAAAAAAAATAGAGAAATCATTAATGATAACTTTCTAAAACCTTAACAATTTTATAAATTAATACACAAGTTAGCTAAATTAAAATTCTCCAATCTCAAAAATATAAAATTTATAAGAAAAGTGATAAGTTGTATTCACCAATTTGTGTACTAAAGCTTGAAAACCCTAATAAATGTTTCCTCTGTTTCTTTTTTTTCTTTCGTGCATGGAATGGAAGGATAGAGAAGACAATCTTCTCTCTCCTTCCACTTAAATGATCTAAACTTTATATTTTCTTTTATCATAAATAATAATAGTAATATAAGAGCCATATTTTTTTTAGCCATATATTTGGCATGTTTTATTGCCTTTTTAAACTTTTGGGCTATTACTAATTTTAGTCCCTTTAACTATTTTCAAATTAAAATTTCTAGCGATTTAATTTCATAATTTAATCTTTGGACTAGATTAAATACTCAAATCAACTAAATTACTTATCCTTGATTCAATTTCATTTATAAAATAATTTTGTAAATATTTTTATTAATTACAGACTTGGTTCATTAAAACAAAACTTGAAACTGTACTTTCCGATACCACTGTACCGGGTTGTTACAATTGATGCATACACAATAGTTATACAATATATAGAGAGAGATATACACACACGATTTCAAGGCGCTCGCTAGGAGACTTGGACTAACCGTCTAATTTCTTACAACTTTTTTCTTAAAAGAAATTATTAATACTAGACATTCTATCATACATATGCATGTGAAATACACGTATTTAGAACAGATATGTGTGATTAAAAATAATATACAATAAACAATGAATTTTATGGTTTGAAACTGATTAATTATAACACATGAAATGTGTACGATATTGAAATAAAAAATTAGATTAAATTGAAAGTGAAACGAAATTGCAATTGATAGAAGTAATAAAATGTGCATATTAAAATAAAAATGTATAAAAGAATTAAAATAAAGCTTTGGTTAAGTGGTAAATTTAAAATTGTACTAATCTAGTTAACATAGGTTCAAATATCATTTTATGCATGTTTTTTTAATAAAAAAGATTAAAATACTCTTAAATAATATAACTTAATTAATTACAAAAAAATAATTCTATAATTTGCCTAACTAAATTGATGTTCGGTTGACTCATGCTACCAATTAATTCAAGTGCTTTAATAATAGTATAGATTATAGTATTATAAAAAAATATTAAAATAAAATTATGCTTTCTTCACAAAATTTATTATTTTATTTTTTAATTCGTAATTTGGTACACTAAATTTCAGTCCCATTAGGCATTGCTATTTTGAGGTGAAAAAGTGATTTTCAATCTGAAAAGTAGTGCGAAACACTCGACTTTGGGTTGAAAAAGCACGGTGGCAAGCTACTTTTTTACCCAAATAAAAAAATTGGGTTTTTGATCCTATTGACTTTTGGGTATTGAAGGAAATTTTTATTAAAATAAATGTATTTAAAAATAATACTTTTTTATCATTATATTTAAAATTTTAAAATATTTCATGTATAATTAAATTTATAAATAATTTTATTAATTATTAAGATGTATTTAAAATGTATATTTTATGTATGACTATATTAAATTATTTAAATATTAATTAAAATAATTTATTTTTAATTTTTAACGTCATGTATAAAATAGACATTTTAACTTTCCACTACAAATTCTAATACCAATGTCAAACACTTAAAATTAACAAGCCACACTTTTCCGTGACACTTCCCCATAGCACTTTCTAAAAACACTTATTCAAAAACATTTCTCAATAACAACAATGTCAACATTAGTCCTTAGTAGAGGTGATCATGGGTTGAGCTGGACCCAAGTAAAAATTTTGACCCATTTGCTACGCATGGGCCCGACCAAAAATTTGCCCAAACTTGGCCCAAATAAAAATGTTAAAACTCGAGTCCGACCCAGCCTGCCCATATTAATTTTTTATATTATATTATTTTTTGCATAATTTTGAAATATATATAATACATCAAAAATACTAAACATATTAAAATAAATATTTCCAAACAAATTGAAAATAAATTTTAATATATATATATATTTAAATAATACTAATATAGATGCAACTTAATAAGAAAATGTCTCTAAAATAATAACAAAATTAACAATAAAATAAGTATTATACAACATTCAAACAATAACAATAAAATAGTAACAATATAATAGTGAAATGGTAGCAAAATAGGAGGAAAACAAGAAAATATCATTAAAATAATAAAAAATAACGGATTTTTTTGTTATTTAGTGAATTTAGGCCGGGCTTAGGCCAAAAATGTCTTACTAGAGACCCAGCCTATTTTTAAAACGGGCGTTATTTTTTTGTCCAAACCCATTTTTTAGGCTTATATTTTTGTCCAAACCCTCTCACTTTTTGAGCAGGCCATGGGTTGGGCCGACTGGCCTGGCCGATGAGGAGGTCTAGCCTTAGTAACCTATATCATTTATTTTATTCTTTTTTTATTATATGTTCAAAGGATAAAGGAAATACAATTTTTTAAATCATTAAGATATCTAGTATTGTCACAATCGGATTATGCCGGTGAGTTGAATTAATTGAATCAAGAACTGGTGGTCTAATCAGTTTAATAGGTAATATATAATTAGAAATAAAGCAAACCACTGTGAAATGGTAAAAAATTGAAAACCAAGAAAAAAAGCAGACGATTCAATGGATTATAATTTTTAAAATTTTATTTGATTATTGTTAAATTGATGATTTGATGATTCAACCACTAACATAATTCTTAAAGGTATCTTATATAAACTCAACATGTGACACTTTCTAATGTGTTTTTTTTAAAATTTTTCTTTTGTATTATGAAATAATTTTATGTGTATTTTAATTATTTTAGTTAGACTAAAGGTTTTTCAACATTAAAATTATAATTCATATTAAAATTTTACATTTGCAGGGTATTTAAAAATTAATTTATATAGCTTTTGCAATATAAAATTATATCTAATATTTTCATATTAAGTTGTTTATTGTTGGATAATCCAAATTTAAATAGCAAAAAGAAATCATCTTGTTCAAAATTTAATATAACATGTAAGGTCCTTGAAATATTGTTCTTAATATTAAAAAAAAGAGAGTATTTTTACATTAAAATATATTTTCTAAAATTAAATAAAATAAACTTTATAAGTTTTTTTTCCTAACAATTTATTTACTTTAAATTTTTATATATACCCTTTAATTCCCTTATTTATACTTTTGATTTCCTCCATGTGTATGTATGAATAGGGAAATGATCTTTATACACTATTATATTTTTAAATTAGTTTTTATACACTTTCTTAACTATTTTTTTTGTATAATTAATATTTTAACAATAAATAAATTGAATTTATCAATATAATTGTAATATCATGCCTATACATTTTCAAATCAATCTAATATATTTATTATATCAGTCTATAATAAGTAGACAAAAACTACCAACGATGGTAATGATTGAATTAAGAATTTTAAATTAAAAGAGTAGGAGGATTAAATTTTAAACTTTTAAAATACAGGGACTAAATCTCAAATTCTATACATTTTAACTTTATCATCATGCCGGAACTTTGCAACATATATCAAACACTTGATCTAAAGGTGCATGATCGCCGGTTCCTTCATCTTTATGAGCATATTAACAGTTGTTACCTTTGAACACAAACATCCCTCCTTGATAGTATCAAAGAGGAAAACTTATATTATAACAGTGAATTTAGGGTTATACAAGCTAAAATGAAATTAGGCTTACCTGTTGCAGTACACTACTTGTTTCGTCAGGGGTGGCCTCAATTGTGTAGTTTTTTTACAGCTTCTTGCAGGGACTCAAATCTTGAAAACACTTTAGTCTGCACGACCTAGACAGTGTATGATTGACAAGCATGTGTTTGTTTTATTTTTACACTCCATCAATGTAATAGATGTTTGTGTCCAAAATTACTGAAATCTGAAAAATCGAGAACAAAATACTGCAGAGAATGGAAAAGAGATGTACACTTGCTGGGTTGAAAAATGTACGACCAAAGCCATAATATAGGCCCAAAATATCATATGCCTGAAAAGGAGAATGTTAAAAAAACCAATTAAAGGGAAAATATGGATCCATTAACACACTGATATTACCTCTCGGTTTGGATCAGCGTAAAGGCAATCCATTGGAAATGGTAGCTGAATCAATTTCAGTGAGCCAACTTATGAAATTTGTTAACAACAATAATTATAATAATAATAATAAATTTGGTATCAATGGTACCCGTTCTGCAAGCAAACGTGCTTTGTTAGGTGTACCAACGCCGATTGCAATCAGTTTAACTCCAGCTGATTCAAATCTTGCTTTTGCTTCTTTCAATTCTAAACCAAGTTCCCAGCTAATAATGAATCAAAGAACATAACTTGTTTAGCAATGAATCATATAAATTTACACATACAATAAATAAATAAATAAATAAACGCCCAGTCAAGTGAGGACCAACAAGGGCATCCGAAATGGCGTAGATGTGCAACAACTGCAATTCCCTGTTGGGGGTAAAGAGAATAAATTAATAAAAGGCAAAGATCGGAGCAAGTTTTTAGCAATAAGAAAGGAGTAAAATTTACTTGGTTTTGGTCCCTAAGGTCTTTGAGAAAGACAGGCTGATCAGCAGCAGTGAAAATGGTAACATCCCCAAGGACGTCACCTATATCTGCACTGAATTCAGAGGTAGAGGCTTTTCCCACGACCCCAGAGTTGTTGGTGCCATTATTGCATGTGAAAAGCTTGGCTGGTTTTAGTTTTATAGGAGAAGAAATGGGGAATTTTAATGAAGGAATTTGAGATCCAAATTTAAGAGAATTAATTGAAGAAAAATATAGAGGTCGCACCGATTGCAGGTTTTGTGAAGGTAAGGTGGTCATTGTAGGGATACAGAGGGTGGGAAACTGAAAACTTTCCAAGAAACAAAAAATGGTCGATTTATTTTGACCCCAATTTTATTTGATGAAATTTGTGGAGGGAGGAATTTCTTGTTGCTGGATTGGTGGTTGAGAGATCATCAACGTTTCTATTGTGTGGGCTGCTTATTTGGATTAGGTTTTCAATTGGCTGGGATCTAGCCCACTAAATCACTTCTTTTTTTCAAGTCCAATATTATTTCCTTTCTAAGAGTTTTTACCATCTTTTCGTGGCAGTATTGCCATTAGACTGCTCAATGATTCCATAATTAGATAACTGATTAGCCATTGACTACCACCAACTTAAACCTCCTCCTAAGTTTTAAATTGGTAACTAAATTTTTTTGGGTCAATTAAATATTTGAATTTAATTTTTTAGTTTAAATTGGTACTTAAATTTAATTTTTTTTTCAAATTAATATTTACAATGAATGACTTATTTAAACCAATTTGAATTATGAAGCTAAGTTCAAGTACCTAATTGGACACACAAAAAAAAAAAAGCTTAAATAACTAAACTAAGTTCGACATCCTTTTCTTTTATCGGTAGTTCCACCAATTGATATGTTTCTACAAATAAATTGAAATTTAATTTCTTTCATTGGATATTCAATTTTTCGAAACTTATAAAGTTCTTCCGTTAAGCCTCGATCCATGAGCGCACAAAATCTTTCAAATTGCATCTGATTCGGCTTAAGTATTATAAACATTTTTCCATTTTCATCCCCAAACATTTTAAATTTCCCATTTCTCAAAATAATCCTACTCTTTTTTCATTATTTATCAAATGACATAAATTAATTCAATAATGATACAACTAAATGAAATTTTGTCTAATTTCATATAGGATACGAAAAAAATTATACTCAAATTTGAATTTATATTTACAATAAACAGAATTTATAAATGAGATTTAGCCGCATAGACTTTTGAATAGAATAAACCTCTACCATTATTATTATGATATTACATATTCCAATAACCAATAAAGCATTGCTCTCGATTTTGACATATCAAACATATAAATCAAATAGCCAGTGGGCCTTGAAGAGTATTGCTAGGCTTCCATCATAGTAACCACTTCTAATCAAACATCTAATCAAATTGGTGCCCTCTAACTAAGCTGAAACTGGGCTGATTGAAAGCAACGCATGTCCATAAAAGGGTGAATATCATCTTCAGTACCTTGCACCCCCTCAAATTGCACACTTATTGGTGGCAGATCATGAAGCAATCTTTAGCTAAAAAACAAACCTTGCTAGGTAAAATTAATCTCCAAAGGGTTATTCGGCGTTCTGATACACAACTTGTCTCTCTCTTAGCTATGTAGTCCCTCAGTCTCAACCTCTTTAGCATGCACTAATCTGTAAGCAGATTTTACTACGAAAATATTGTAGTATGAAAAGGTTCGCATTTTGTCCGACTGAAGTTGGGATTGAATTTGAATTTTATATTTATTTTTAGATTTTTGTTTAATAGTTTATTAATTTATCATATTTATAGCTTTTTTTATTAATTAAAAAAGAAAATAGAATGTTAAAAACATGAAAAGTTTAAAAAATTGAATTCTTGTTTTTATATATACTAGGTTTAATTTCAGGGGCTACACATGTAATATTATTAAATTATAATGTAGTAATACAATTCAATTACTTTTTAAAATATAATTAAAATAATTTTCATAATGTACCAATATGAAATCATAAATTTAAATTCAAAATATCAATGAAAGATAGCATAAATTTTGAATCTTAACATCAATGAAAAATCAAAATCAAAATAAATAATATTTTTCTATTTTAATATATTGATATGTAATTGTACGTGAATTATTTAAAATGTGAATATTACAATATTTTATTAAAATTTATGTATTTACCCTTGTGTATTAGCTAAAATTTCTTTTTCAATCAGGTATTGAAAATGTTAAAATGTCAAATTAGTCCTCCGAAAATAATTTTAAAAAAATCAATTAAGCTCCTCGTAAAAAAAGTGTACCTAATTAAGCTATTTGAGTTCATTTTTCCGCCAAAACTCTTGACGGATCGTTAAGTATTGACGCGGTATCCTACGTATAAAGAGTATTGATACTTATTTGTCAAAGAATGACACTTTTAAAGGTATCAATAAATATGTATTGTTTTCAAAATTCCAAATTGGCAAAACGCCAAAACGAATTCAATAAGTATTGATACCTATTTCTAAAGTTTTGAAAAAAATATATTTTGGTCCTTAATCATGCTCGAATCTATTCTATTGTATCTAAAAGCTCGATTTAGTTCTAGTTATATTCATAAATACTAATGTGCATGTGATTGTAATGGTTTAATGTTTTTATTTTTAAATCTAATTGAATGATATAATTTGTGTGTGATTGTTCTGGTGATTGTGGTAGCATTCTGTAGTTCGGGTTCGGCGACTGGATCGGGTTAGGGGTGTTACATAAGTCCTTGAAGAATTTCCTTGAATAAATATGATATTTATCTCTAAAAAGTAGTACTTCAATCACCAAAAGATAATAAGACTTTCATGTTTATCAAGCTTGTAACGACCCGAAAGTCAGTGGTGTCAAAAAGTGCAGTTTTAGAACCTCGTTTATGCAAATCAGACTCGCAAATATTGTTATTAAATATTTACGGAGTTACGTTAGAAGTGAATTGAATTTCAGACAAGTAATTTGGTCAAAATAGTGATTAATAAGGGTATAGGGACTAAATTGTAAAAGTGTCATATTACTATATATTTATAATAATTAGAAGTGAATTAAGGAATAAAATGATCATTATACCCACTTATAGGTTAGTGGACAGTAGCTTGGTTTATATTTATAAGAGAAATGTTATAAAATTTTAATAAAATAATAACAATTAATAAAATAAAAATAAAACACTTAATGGAAGAGAAAGCCAATGTTCTTTTCTTTTTTTTTTTCAACACTGAAATATAAAAGGACGAAGGAAGAACCCACGGCCTTAGGGTTCTCAAGTTTCAAGCTTAATTTGATTAGTTCAATTTAGTTATTTTTATTGTAATTTTTATGTTTCCTGTATCTCGATAGCTTAAGCTAGCTAATTCATAACTTATTTTTTTGGTGCTGTTAAAGATTGAGAATGTTTCCATGGATGACTAGTTGAAGCTTTATGTGTTAATTTGATAGATTTTAAGTTTAGAGTTGAAAAAGGATTAAATTGTAAAGTCAATTAATGGTTCTGTTCAATAAGGAGTAAAGTGCATAAATTTCTAAATTTGTGGTAGAAATGAAAAATAGGATGTTTAATTAGGACTATAGTGAAATTGGCATAAAAATTGGAGGCTAAATTTGAAAGTTATGCTAATATCCGTTTTAGGGGCTAAATTGAATAAAATACAAAATTTACATAAATTAGCAATTGAATGTGAAACTGGTTGTATATTGATAATTGTGTATGTTTTCTTTAATCTGTAGCTAACATTGACTCGAATCCCTCAAAAAAGAAAGGAAAAGATAGTCGTCTACGAATAGCTTGGAGTTTACAGTTTGTGTTTCTATAATCCGAACCATCTCAATTGTAGCTTTTTTATGTTAAATTGTATGGTAAGTTCATAAGGTGAGTGATAATTGATTCAGTGGGTTGAAATGATGTGATTGAATTGGCTATTTGTAATAAAGCCTGAATTGAATAGACTCATAAATATTGGATATTATTTAAAATGTGAAGTTGTGCTAAGTTGTGATGAACTATGTTGTTATAAATGAGAATTATGGATTTGTTATTGTGATTATGATATTGGAACGAAGAATTGATTATAAATGAATGTGAGAAATTGTTACCTTATTAACTATTCGGGCAAGGTCGGGTATAATTGACATGCCATAAGACAGGAAGAGTTCAGGGTTTTATGACTACATGTTAGGGAGTGCTAAGCACCCAATTTTTTGATTATACCGACTAATGCTGGGCAAATCTATTTGTTGTTTTTTACCGACCAGCGCAGGATGCCACTTATTATTGCGGATTTATCTAATAGACACTAGGTGCCAAATTGGTGTGTTGGTTGGATCCTTGTATCCATCTGAGTCCGAGTCATATTAATAGGGAAATAAAAATGGGAATCGAAATTATGATATGTGAAACAAATTGAAAGAAAGATGATTATGATTTTTGAATGCATATGATGGAAATTGAAATGGAATGGGATATTAATGCTTGATATCTCAATGAATATGAAATGGAATGTGATGTTTCATATTAGTATGTTTGTAAGGCTGGTTAATGAAGTTATGAACAAGTGAAAGTTACATGTTGGTTTGCATATCATCTATTATTTTAACTCATGCATTTGAATGTATTATATATTGTTTAAATGTTTAGATTATAGAAATACCACTGAGTTATATACCTAGCGTATGATTTTGTTTTTTGTGCGCAGGTTAGGTACTTTTTGATTGATCGTCAACTTCAACATCCAACGGTAATCCTAGACTCAGGGGTTGGTGATAATTTTGGTTTGGTCATGGCATGTACCTAAGAAAGTTATGTTGTGACACCTCTAACCCGTATCCGTCAGATTAGGTTTACGAAGCATTACCGTACAAACAAAAATTTAAACATACATTTCATATACTATCATAAACATATTATAAACCAATCATCACAAACATATTGTCCCTAAATCAAACCCTCGAGGCCCTAAAAACACCTTAGAAACAATTTGAGACTAATTTGAAATCATTTGGAAAGTTTATGAAAAAGTTACAATTTTTTGAATACAGGGGTCACACGGCTGAGACACCCGGCCATGTCTCAGGCTGTGTAACCTTGAATTAGGGACACATGGCTGTGTCCCAGCCTGTGTCCTTACTAGTGTAACTCTCTGCGTAGGATCACACGGTCATGTCACACGCTCGTGTGCCAGGTCGTGTAACCCTTAAAATTGCCCTACATGCCAGTATGCCAGGCGTGTGTTAGGCTGTATTACTCATTGACTTGCATACAAAGGAGCCTTCAGGAGACGCACGGCCATGTCGCCATGTCATGTGTCACACATGGTTGAGTCACACGCCCGTGTTTAAGGCTATGTAGACATAATTTTGCCTAAAATCAAGCCATTTCCTATACTAATTCATGCATAACCATTTGAACAAATTGTGCACACTTACAAGAAATCAAAGTATACCTAAACATGCATATATTTGCCATCCCAAAGGTCCAAATTCAACTAACTAATATGTCATTCAAAGGCACCTCAAAAGCAATCATCAAAACTTACGTAAACATATCATCTTTATTGAATTTCAAACACCCATATCTAGTTCAATACCTTCCAAAACATGCCATAACTTGACCATGATCTTACCAATCCAATACATACCATTTGAGCTATACAAAACATGTATCATAAAATAGCACAATGACACAAACTACCAAAGCATCAACGGTACCAAACCAAGATAAAATTCATAACTTATACAAGCCAATCCACCAACTAAACATTCATCATAATTAAACCTATACATGCCATTATAACCTTGGTTAAAACATTAAAAAAATATCGATATTTATGCTGGATAGTGTGATAGATGTTCGACGAGCTTCCAAACTGATTGAGCTTTCGATAATCTATAAAACATAGGAAAGAAACTACGCAAGCACATAATGCTCAGTAAGTTTGTAGAAAATGAAACATAACTTACCATTTTATTAAATAACATTAAACATAAGCACAATATAACCCAAACCACAAGCTTGGCTCAAGCCTATACATCATCATCAATACACAATTAGTGCATTTACACATAACTCATTTGGATTAACCACATGATACATCATTTTCATATGAAAATACATTATTTGATTCATACACCCTTTTCATGAGCATGTGCACAGTTTCACAAGAAAACTTACCATTTCAATCCCTTTTCTTGCCCATTGAACCATCTAGAATATCATCGGATGCTTGGGAAAGCTCACACGAAGTGTGCTTAAACATATAACTATAACTATAACTTTTCCTTTATATCATTACTCATACAAGTTGTGGGTCAAAATGCAAGCTACATGATGTTGCTCACTCGAGCTATGGAGTATTCGCAACAAATGTAGGACCTCAGCCATTGGTAGGACATTCAAGACCAACACTCGAAACATGAAATCTCTAATGACATGTCATTTGTATCCTACAAATTCCTAAGGTTCAACTAGGACTCAATAACCATCATATCATTGATTTATTTATATATCGATCAATTTGCAAGATAAATAACATATTAACATACTATGTCAAATAGCATTAAAACGATAACTATTCATATGAACTTACCTCGACAATTAGGGCGTAGAAGTTAAACGAACTATTTTGAAGCTTTTGATTTGCCTCGATCTAGGTCCATATGTGGTCTATCTTGATCTAAATAGAAAATTTCAATACATTTAATACTTCTAGTATTCAATTTAGTCCACATTTCATATTTATGCAAAATTACTATTTTGCCCTTAACATTTTAGTTCTTAAGCTCAATAATTGAAATCTAAGTATTTTAATCCTTCATTCAAGCTAACTAAATTCTCTAGCGACTTAAGCCAATCCATACTAATCATCATTTCATAAATTTAACATGAACTTTTATCATGTCTAAAAATCAACCCCTAAATGCAAATTTCATCAAAAATCACTTTACAAAATTTGTTTATTTATCAACAAGGATTCATAATCTACCATTTAAAATAAAAAATCATTCAAAAATATTCATAGCAAGTCCCTCAACCTTTAACAGTTTTGCAAATTAATCCCTGGGCTAGTTAGATTAAGCTAAAACGATCCCGAAAACATAAAAATAATTAAAAAGGGGACAAAACTACATACTATGCAAGTGAAAAAATGCTTGGTCGAACCCTAGCTATGTCTCTATTGATGAATCAGTTGGGAAGAAACAAATGGGAGGAAGATGATGATTTTTGACTATTTGTTTTTATCTTTATTTACCATTTTACTATTTTGCCCTTTAAAAACATTCAAAATTTCAACAAAACCTTGCTATGAATATCCACTAACTATAGAAATGATCTAATTACCATCTAAGTCCAATCACTTTAACGTTTCATATCCATATGATCCTTTTAACTAGTGGAACTCTACATTTACACTTTTTACGATTTAGTCTTTTCACATAATTAATCATGCAAACATTAAAATTTCTTAACGAAATTTTAATATGACCTTACTAACATCCCATAGAAATTAAAATAATAATAAAGTAATAATTTATTGGTTGAATTTGTGGTCCAGAAACCACTGTTTCGATGTCACTGGAAACAGGTTGTTACATATGTAGTTGTATATGTTATGTTTTGGATGAATTTGACATTTTAAATCTCCTGTGAATATGTATATAGTTATAAGTTGGTAATGATCCTTGTATTTGGTAATCTTTGTGGATTGTTAAGTATGTATGTTATAAATATTAAATGGTGATGAGGTAACATATTTTGAAATGAGCTTAGTGAATGAATAGTATGCATATGCTAGGGCTGAATGATTTTGGTAAGGAGTTGTGCCTGCTTGTATAGTTAATAGTGAATCATTGTAGGTTTTTATAAATAGTTAAATGTTGTATGTAATGTTAATGAAATTGTGGTGTCTTGGAAGGCATATTGGATTGGTTTAAATATGGTGTTATGTTTGAACTTAAATTGTTGGATTGATGTGCCAAATGTGGCATATTGGTTAGGCACTTAGGTTGATTTTTATAAGTAAATTAGGTTTTAAAAGTTTGTTTTGGAAGGTTTCTATAAGTAGACACGACCTAATACATGGCATGGCACACGATCGTGTGCCATACACGAACATATAGCACGGCTGTGTGGTCTACACGTGTAGGGTGATTTTGGGACACACGGCCACAGTCTTTTACACGGTCATGTGACATATTTTGAATATTTACACTTTTGACCCATATGGTGTCAGTGAGTTACATGGTTTGTTCGTACAATCATGTGACTCTAACTCCACATGGCATCAAGCTGTTACATGGCTTGCCCACACGGTCGTATATCCCATCTTACATGGTCTCAGCCTTTCACACGGTCAAGGGACACAGTTGTGTGACCCCTATTTATAGAAATTTCCTATCTTTTTGTTTTTGTTTCAGTTTGATCCCTAATTGATATCTAGTTAGTTTTAAGTTTTCGTAAGCTTGATATAGACTCAAATTTGGTTGTATTACATTTTGTTCTTGATCATATATGAATAAATTGTTATTGAATTGAAAATTTGGACTATGAAATGTAATCGAATGTTTTGTATTTATTTGTAACACAGTATTGCTCGAGTCCGGCGATCGGATTAGGTATGATGTGTTATAAAGCCACCTCAAAAAATTCGATTGGGAAACTTAGTACCAAAGTCGACCTATGCTTTTATTTTCAAATGTGCCATATTCAAATGGACCGAACTTAGAGCAACCGAAACATGTATAGGGCCCAAAATGATGGCCCAAGTAATGACCCAAGAAAACAAACAAAATAGGTTCATTATTACAGGACATGGAACGAACAACAACAACTTTCCTAACAAAAGATGATGTTGCGAGATGCATTAAAAGTTTTTTTTTGAATAGGAAACTTTTTAAGGGAAATGAATAAGTTTGATATTGTTTTTATTTAAAAGGTTAAAAGGCTTGAAGCATTCACCCAATTCAAATTAATTAGTCTTCGTATTTTTTCTTATAAAATAATTTCCAAGATCTTTATGATTAAATTGAGGCCTATTATTGGAGGAATTATAACTTGACAAGTGCTTTTATTGAAAGGAGGCGGATTTAGGATAATGTTATTATTGAGAATGAAATTTTTCGTTTCTAGGAACTAAGGAAGAAGAGGAAGAGATAAGTGGTGGGAATCAAATTAGATTTGAATAAGGCCTACAATAAGGTTGAATGTATGCTTTTAGAAGAGATTATGACTCAAATTGGGTTTGATAAAAAAATGGAGTGGTTGGATCAGAAGATGTGTCACTTTGGTGTCTTATTAGCTAGTCTTAAATGGTGAAAATTGTGGTAAATTAAACCCACTAGGGGTTTTAGATAATGAGACCCATTGTCTCTTTTTTTTTGGTTTTATTTATTGTTGATGTCCTTTAAAGAGTGGTTCCTAAGGCAATTGAGTTTAGATCTCTCCAGAGAATTAAAATAAGTCAGCTTGGTCTTTTTATTTCAAATTCTTTTTGCATATGGTTCTCTTTTTTTTCATAAGGGTGGAAGAAGGGAATTGCTTGGTGTTGGCAAGGATTATTGGGGAATATTGTAGTGCTTCTGACCAAAAAGTAAATTTAGGTAAGTCAAGTGCAATATTTGGAATTAATGTTCTTGCAGAAGTACAAAATCATTTAGTTTATGTATTGAAGAAAAATTGTGATGGTGGCTATAATAGTGAGGAAGGGATTGTTGGTATAAGTATCATTGTTAGAGATTTGAATGGGAAGATGATTGTTGTTGATTTAGCTCTCATGAGAATAGTAGAAGCAATAAGACATGACTTACATTTAACCGCTGAGAAAAGCTTTAAAAAAAGTAATTGTTGAGAGTGATTGTATGAGCCAGTGTTGACAAAGGTAAATCTAATGAAAAATAGAAACAATTTCCTATTTTGAGGGACACCTGGAGTTTGAAAGACACGTGGAGCATTGCATTTTTAAATGGATTAGGAGTGTAAATGAAGTATCTAATTGGGCTGCTACTCAAGCTAGAAGGATAATGTGTCCAAAAAATTAGATTCATGAACCTCATCATCTCTTGTGTTCATTTTGAACAAAGATGACCTTCTTGGACTACTTATTTAGTTTGTTGATAGGTGTAAAATGTATAAAATTTTGGACTATGGCCTTAGTCATCCCATCTTTGAATTTTGTATGTTGTTTGTGTTGCTATATCTTTATGAGGCAATGATAATCATTTATTTTTTTTTGGGAAAAAGAAAAATGATAAATTTTGCCCTTAACATTTAAGAAAAGTGATAAATTTTTCCCTTAACATTTATATCTTTTGTCAATTTAACTCTTATTCTTGTTTTGAGCAAATTTGATCGCCAACCTTTTAAAAGAGTCGATTTGTTATTTTTTTTAACGAAATACTAAGTAAAATGTTAAAATTTTAAACTATTTACATGGCAATCTAGGTCTACTTCATGCTAATTTTTTTAAATTTCATTAACTTTTTTACTTTTTATGTTTGAATATTTTTACAAGAAAAGTAATGTCATGACAACATGGAATACATGTGAACCTGTCACATGGGTTTCCATGCCAACATTATTAAAAAGTTTATTCTAGTAATCATTTATGTTAAAAATGCAATTTGACCCTTTTTGAAAGGTTAATAACCAAATTTAACTAAACAAAAAAGAATAAAGACCAAATTGACAAAAGTTGTAAGCATTAAGGGCTAAATTAACATTATAAAAAAAGTGTTTTATGTTCCAAATATATAAATGTTGATGTCCATATTTTAACCCCTTCATTTATGAGATAAAACCCCCTCATTCATTATGAAAGTAAGTATGCAAGTTGCTTAATGTATGTGTTAATGAAGCACTTAAGTAAGCTTCATCTATATGTGTTAATGAAAATGATATACGAGAAAATTCTCTATTGATTTGATCTATTATTTATTTTAAGTGTTTTGTTATTTGATTATTTTATAACGCGTTATCAACATGATTCTCTTTTAATTATTTTTCTCCATAAGTTTTATATAACAAGATCACACACACAAAAATATCCCCAATCACGTAGAGACTTATCCTCAACCGTTGGCCACTTGAGCAGAGGCCCTTAACCACTAATTTTCCCATTCCCCCCTTTCACCAGCCTTGCCCCTTTCAAGTAGCAACCAATGCAATAGCCAAATCACTCCAAATTTGTTGCTCAAGCTGTTTTTGATTGCCTTCTAGAGTTACTGCTATTTCAGTCTTCAATTGAGGCCTGTGCACTATGGGTAATCATTAGAGCCTTTAACCACTCAAGTATACAAAAATCTTCAAATTTTTTATGCCATTTTGTGCAAAGAAATGTATATAATTCTTACGTGGTATGTTTTTTCTTTTGTTGATTGATTTTTGGTAAAATTATTTTATGAAAAAAATTAATACTTTAATGTTTTTTCTAGAATAAGATTTTTTTATTAAATTATAGTGTGCATGATATTTGGATGATTAAAATTTTTTATGATTAAATTATTGTTATTAAATATTCTTGAAATTTGATTAAAATTACGAGAGAGAGAGAGAGAGTATTAGTAATTAATTGCCTTTGATTAAAGGAAAAAAAAGAAAATTCAATAGGATCTAATTAACTCATTAATTTATTATTGTTGAATGATTGGATTATACTTTTTAGATTGAATTATAAAGTATAAATAATTTATTAGAGCATTATAAGATTCTATAACATATATGTAGTATGTTCTTATAAAAATGTAGTTATTTTAATACTTGTAAAAGTGCTTCTGATAATAACCAATGTGTTGACGATGATGTTAGTAATCTATATGTATATTTTACTAATTTATTTCATTATAGCATGTTTATTATAACTGGAGATCAATCATGACAACATGGATATGTAAATTCTGGTGTGAAATCCATACATGTTTACGATGGTGATTATGAAATAAATAATTTATTGGGACGTTTATCAATGTGATATGAATGATCATCAATCACATTCCCGTCATCTATCCAAATCTTTTCACCAACTATATTAATATTCTTTAAGAATATATATACATATCTTGCTCACAATGTAACAATGAATACTATCCTCACAGGTAGAAAGTATTTATCCTTTTTGTTATTGAAATAAACCAATATTATTACAATATATGGTAGTACAAAATTAGTTGAAAGCTCCAAAAGAAAAAATATATTAATATTTGGTAATACAAAATTAGTTGAAAGCTCCAGAAGAGCTAACATATCAATTTATAAAAAGAACAAAATTTGTGATGGTTAATGCATTGGTTTTAAAAGATATTCATTGTAATGGATCTCATATTGAGATTGTGAGTGAGGAAAAGATTATATTTCATATGAATCACTATTACTATAAATATCTATTTTGAAAGGGTAAAAAAAAATGGGTTATCGATTTAAATTTATTACTCTTGTTTTTAAATTGAATTGATTATAACTATCTTTATGATTTTCTTTTGTCATTATCCCTTATTAAGGGTAGAAAGTAAAATATTCGACTGTGAAAGATCTATTTGAATTGTGAAATAATTTTAAAAAAGATGAGTAATAGAATATGATAATTCTATTTAAATTTTTTAAATCTGTAAGTGAATGTAACACTGCAATATTCAAGATGACTTCTAAATTATGTGAGGATAATATTACTAATGAAAACTTGTTAGAGAATTTTTTTTTAACTTTTCATGCTTCAAATGTGCACCTGCAATAGCAGTACCATGAAAAGGTTTCAATATATATATTATTAATTAATATCTGTAACACCCCAAACCCGACCTAGACATTATGGCCGAATCTTGGAGTGTTATGAAGAAAATTTAAAAAAAAACCAACTTCGTTATCATTCGCAAATCATCGTAATCGTTGTTGCTTAGTATGTCTGATTTGTTTGGAAAACTTATTAATATACTTATTTGATTTAAAATCGTGACTCATTTAGGCCTTACTATTAAATTGAATGTTTTGCAGCGGAGTTTCTTTAAAATGTTATATTTTGGCAAATTAGATTGTTTATTGGAAATCGTTATTTCAGAAAAGTTGTCGTTTTCAGAAAACTATTTTATCAGTTGTTACGCTTAGAAAACTAAAATAAAAGCAAAAAGCAAAAACAATCCAAAAAAGTCTGAAGAGTCCCAAATTACAAAACTCTAAAAAACTAGAAAAGGTTAAACTAATTTAAAAAGAATGAAATTTTATGGAAATATGGTCACCACTAAACTTCAATCGCACCGACCTGCCTAAATCTGATGGTTACCTAAACAGAACAAACAAACAAATAGTGAGTTTTGAAACTCAGTGTGTAACGTGTATATAAACAAAAATTCAGATCCAAACTCATGCAGAACAGATACAGAGGTAAACCTTTCACAGATTCAGAATTATACAGATGTAAATATGCAAAATCCTACCCCCATCCTCTACACACAAACTCCGACTATCCTATCACACCACATGGGGTATAAAACACCCACCCAGCCCCACACACTGCATAGTGTCTATATAACACTTTTCAGAAATATCGCAAAATGCTGTCAGTATATTGGCAAGATATCGCCTCATAAAAAATACTTCCTCGACATAAACATATCCTGCCCTATAGCTAGATACAGACAGAATCTCAGATAAAACAGATTAACAAATTTCAAAATTAAATAAAACAGATTAACAAATATCAAAATTAACATATCATGCAAGCTTGTATAACAGATACTACACATGCTTCTACATAACAGAACAGATCATACTTCAATTTCAATCTAGCAGAGTAGAAAATTTCACACACACATGCCCGTGTGGCCCACACGCCCAAAATGGACACATGGCCTCACACACACCCGTCACTCGGCTGTGTGGCATCGACGTGCCCAATTTTTGGCTTTCACCAATCGCCATTTTTTGAGTTTCTTGTTACACACCTAGCTCGATTTTGACGCAAAAGCTCTTGCGAGATAACCAGAACCTTAGACGAATCAATGCTTCCCAAAATCTAACTCATCGAAGGATTAAGAGCTTCCTATGATTCTTGAATTACTTTAACTATAGACCAATCACCCTCCAAAAATCCATTTGAAAAATGCAAGGTCAATGAACCGAAACCGAAAAAGAAAGAAAGGAACAAGAAGCAAAGGAAGAGACAAGACGAAGAGGAAAAACAAATGTACGTGAGAGTTAAGAGAGGAACGTGAAACTGGAAGGAAATTTTGGAAAAAGAGAGGAAAAAAACAAAATTAAAATAAAATTAAAATAAAATAAAAACACTATCCCAACTCCCCCACTAACCAACTACAATCTTACAGAATCTAACCCACTAACCTCATTCAACTACTACAGAGTATCAGTTCCATCCAACTTCTACTACACAACTGGCACACAATCACAGAAGCAAAAATTAATATCCTTCACTCACACGAGGGTTTCAAACACAAGACCTTAAGGCAAGCTAACACCTTACCACTTAAACCAGTAGGCTCATTTTGATGTGAGTTGACCGAATGTATAATATAAGCCCAACCACTAGGGATAAGGCTAGGAACAAAAAAATAGCATAATTTCTAAAAATGGGACTTGAACCCAAGGCCTCAAACACACACTCACATCACTTAAGCACTGAAACAGATACTCATTTATGACAAAATTCATAAAACAAAGTTAAATAAATCAGGGCGTTACAACTCTACCCTCTAAAAGAAATTTCAAACTCAAAATTTACCTGATTCAAACAGATGCAGATACTGTTGACGGATCGAGTCTTCAGGTTCCCACTTGGCTTCATCAGTGCCATGATTCTACCATAAACCTTGACTAAAGGAATAGATTTCCTTCTTAAAGCCTTCACATCTCGATCCAGAATCTAAACTGGCTCCTCCTCAAAAGTCAAATCTGGTTTAACCTCGATCTCTTCAACAAGAACAATATGATATGGGTCAAACTGATGCCGCCTCAACGTAGAGACGTGAAACACATCATGGATACGATCTAACTGCAAAGGTAATTCCAACTAATAAGTAACTGGTCCCACACGCTTCAGAATCCGATACGGCCCAATGAACCTAGATATCAACTTGCCATTATGTCAATATTGCAGAACCTTCTTCCATGACTATACCTTAAGGAATACATAATCACCCACGGAGTACTTAATATCTCTCATTTTTAAATTTGCATAGGAATTTTGTCAATCAGAAGCTACCTTAAGACGATTCCGAATCAATCTAGCTTTGTCTTTAGTCCCAAAAACCAACTTAGGACCCAAAACCCGTTGTTCACCCAACTCAGTCCAACAAAACGAAGTACGACACTTACGACCATGTAAAGCCTTACAAGGTGCTATCTCAATACTGGATTGGAAACTATTGTTGTAAGCAAATTCGGTTAATAGAAAAAAATCCTGCCAACTACCTCGAAAATCGATCACGCAACTCCGAAGCATATCTTCCAGTATCTGAATCACCCTCTCAGATTGACCATCTATCTGCGGATGGAACGCAGTACTGAAATCCAACCTTGAACCTAGAGCCTCATGAAGCTTCCTCCAAAATTGAGAAGTGAAGTGAAGAACTCTATTTGAAATTATCGAAACCAGAACCCTATGAAGTCTACAATATCAGAAATGTGTAGATTGGCCAACTTCTAAAGAGAATAGTCTGCCTGAATCGGAATGAAGTGGGCTGACTTGGTCAATTGGTCCATGATAACCCATACAAATTCCTTCTTAGTAGGTGTTAAGGGCAACTCACTAATGAAATCCATAGCCACATGTTCTCATTTCCATAAGGGAATCTTAACGGGTTGGAGCAAACCTGAAGGCAATTGATGCCTAACTTTAACTTACTGGTACGTCAGACACTAAGAAACAAAATCTGTTACGTCTCATTTCAAACCCGACCACCAATAAAATTCCCAAAGATCCTGATACATCTTTGCACCAGGATTTATAGCATATGGGCTACTATGCGCTTCCCTTAGAATAGAATGTCTCAAATCAGAATTATTCAGTACATAAACCCGTCCTTGGAAACATAGAACCCCATTAGTATTCAGCCAAAGTCAGTCATACTACCATCATCTACCTGACGGAAACGCAGAACTAGAGAGTCATCCCCTAACTGTTTATCCCAAATCTGATCAATCCAAGTCAGCTTAACTTGCAACTAGGCTAGCAGACTCCCATCATCAAACAAACTTAGGTGAGCAAACATCGCCTTCAAATCAGACACTATTCTACGACTGAGAGTGTCGGCCACAACGTTAGCCTTACCGGGATGGTACTCTATAGTGCAGTTGTAATCTTTGAGCAATTCAATTCATCTACGTTGCCTAAGGTTTAACTCCTTTTAGGTAAGGAGATACTTAAGGCTATTGTGATCGATGAAGATGATACACCTCTCACCATATAGATAGTGCCTCCAAATTTTTTAGGCAAAAACCATGACATCTAACTCGAGATCGTGCGTCGAATAATTTTCTTTGTGTGACTTAAGCTGTCGGGACGCATAAGCCACAACTTTACCATCTTGTATCAAAACACATCCCAAACCAACATGCGACGCATCATTATAAACCACAAACTTTTTACTAGATTCAGGATGTATTAAAATATGAGCCTAAGTCAAAATGGATTTGAACTTCTCAAAGCTCGACTGCTACTCATCATTCCAAACCAAAGGAGTGTTCTTATGCAATAACTTAATCAAAGCGGCTGCAATTAACTAGAACCCTCGACAAACCTCCAGTAATAGCCTGCAAGTTCTAAAAAAGTGTGGATCTCAAAGACATTCTTAGGCTATTTACAATCGAGTACAACCTCAATCTTTCTATGATCAACCTGGATCCCCTCTGCAGAATCCACATGCCCCAAAAACATTACTTCTCTTAACCAAAATTTTCACTTGCTTAACTTAGCGTAGAGCTATTTCTCTCGAAATATCTGAAAAACTACTTTAAGATGCTCATCATGGTTGTCTTCGGTCTTGGAGTATACCAAAATGTCGTTGATGAAGGCTACGACAAACTGATCCAACTATGGCTAGAAAACCCGATTCATCAGATCCATGAATGCAGCTAGAGTATTCGTCAAACCAAAAGGCATGACTAAGAACTCGTAATGCCATAATAAGTCCTAAAAGTCATCTTCTAAACATAAACTTCTTTAACCTTAAGCTAATGATACCCAAAACAGAGATCTATTTTGGAAAATATCGAAGCCCCACGAAACTAATCACACAGGTCGTCGATCTTCAAAAGTGGATACTTATTTTTTATAATTATCTTATTCAACTGTTAATAGTCGATGCACATTCTCATGGTACCATCCTTTTTCTTTACGAACAAAATTGGTGCCTTTCACTTTCACCCTAGGACAGATGAATTCACTATCCAAGAGTTTCTGAAGCTAAGCCTTTAGCTTTAATAGCTCCTTCAGTGCCATTCGATAAGGAGCGATAGACACTAGAGCTATACCTAGTTACTTAACTCAATTTTTCGATTCAGAGGTAAACCCAGTAATTCTTCAGGGAAAACATCTGAAAACTTCCTAACTATTTACGTTTCTAGCAGAAGAGTCCATAAAAGCTGAAACATTCACATAGGCCAGATACGCTTCACACCTTTTCTAAACCAGTTTTTCAGCCACAAGAGTGGATATCATATTGGATAAGTAACCCCGACGCTCGCCGATCACAACCACCTCTACATCATTTTCAAATATCAGAACTACTCTCTTAGCAGCACAATCTAAATTGACTCGATGTTCCACAAGTCAGTCCATACCTAGAATCAAATCAAATTCTCTGAACGATAGCTTTATCAGATTAGCCGAAAACATAACCCCTTGTACCTCTAACGGTATATTTCTATACAATCTATTTACCTAAACAAATTGACCCAACAAACTTAGTACAAAAATCTCACCAGAAGTACTCTCAATTGGAATCCCCAAGTTAATCGAAATAGAATGAGGTATATAGGAATATGTTGAACCAATGTCTATCAGTGTAAATTAAGGGATATCAAAATAAAGAACGTACCTGTAATCACATTAGTGGCGTCTCTATCCTCACGGTGTTGAGTAGCATATACCAGTGAAGGTGCCTCACCTCTGTCTGATTAGCACATTTTCCTGATGGTCTCTGTCCTCTACCCATTTTATTACTACCTCTTGCCGGACATGGCCCCTAGGCAGTTGCTGAACTACTCTTTGAGGCTGAACAAAACTGAGAACTGGAGCTTGCATTTGATCAAAATGCTCTGGGCAATCTTTAATACGATGATCTATTGACCCACATCGTAGACATGCTCCCAACCTCTTCCAACACTCGACCGGATGGCGTCTACCACAATCACTGCATGGCTGAGCCACAGTAGGAGTAACTGGAACTCCAAATCTAGAAGGCCTATCAGATCTGGCCCGTTTCTTAGGCCTCTAAATAGAACTAGAGGGCTTTGAATCCCTCTTATTCTTAGCTTTCTCATGATCTTTGTTCTGGCGCTCAATGTGTTTAACATTTTCGGCGATCTTTGCATTGTCCACCAAAATGGCGAACTCTCGTTCCCTCTACGGAGTTATCAAAACCCTCAAATTATCCCTTAAATCATCCTCAAAATGGTCACATTTCTCATACTCAGATGTCATCATCCTATGAACGTAATAGCTCAATCTCAAAAATTAGGCCTCATACTCGGCTACTGTCCTATCCCCTGAGTAAGGTTCATGAACTCACGTCTGAGAGCATCCACATAACCCGCCCTTACATATTTTGTAACATCTCGATTTTGGGCTTGGTCAGAATAGTGGTTTCGGGACCACAAATTCGATGAGAAAAAAAATTATTTTTATTTTATTTTTATAGTCTACAATTTCACGAAACGATTTCGTGAAAATTTCGTTCGAAAATTTTGACGTTTGGGCACTCAATTTAGTCAAAAGGACTAAATTGTAAAAAGTGCAAAGTTGAGTTTCACATGTTAGAAGGGCTAAATTGTTATGAGTTTTTAAATTAAATGTCCTTAAATGGTAATTAGACCATTAGTAAATGATGGAAAAAAATAGACTTGAAATGAGTGTAATAAAATATTTTTAAGTTAGGGACATTTTGGTAATCTAATAATTAAAAGAATTAAAAAGCTAAAATAGCCAAAACTAGCCCATCTTCTTCATGCTTCAGCCGAAACTTGCATGGAAACCATAGCTAGGGTTTGGTCAAGCTTTCCAAGCTCTATAGTAAGTGCGTACGAGCCCCGTTTTTAATATTTTTTACGTTTTTGAAATCCTTGTAACTCGATTTACCTATTTCTACCATTATTTTGAGCTAGAGTTTATGTTTAAAACTTTACTCATGAGTGACATGCTTGTATTTTGATGTCTAATGGTAGAAAATGAGTGTTGGGTGTTAAATAAACGTCTTTTACTAAGCGATTTTCGATGAAAACGTCTGAAAGGACCATTTTGTAAAAGTTGTAAAAATGGTATAAAAGTGTGTTTTTATGAGAATTGTGGTTTGCTATATTATGGAAATGGCTCGGCTAGGCTTAAACAGTGAGCAAATTGAATAAAAATTATTTTACGAGCCTAGGGGCAAAAGTGTAATTTTGACAAAGTTTAGGGGCAAAAACATAATTTTGTCAAAATATGATTTTTGGATCACATTAAATAATGCAACTAATAATTAGACTACATGTGATATTATAGATAAAGGAAAACGAGGATTGGACTCGGGTGAAAAAAAGAAAATTGATGGTTAGGTTCCTTTTTGCTATTTTGGTGTCGAAGTAAGTTCGTGCATCAACAATATTGCAATGCTATATTTGAATTGAGAATTCTATATTATTATTACACGAATGGCATGATTTAATATATTGAAAAGTGATGAAAGAATGCTATATAAAATTTGTGAAAACAATGATATATGACTAGTAGCACATGAAATGTTTGATGGTTCAATCATTTATAGCTTTCTATATAATAGCTGAATATATTGAGAATGTGATATAACATGATGTTTTATTAAGTTGGGTAACTTGTGAAAGAGTGAAAAGGAAGCTAAGTCTGTTTGCAAGTAAATACAATGTGTGAGGTATGTTAATTACTTAAATGACTATTATATGATAAATGTATGCTCTTGATAAGAATATGATTTGAATGCTCAATGTATGAAAATTTATGAAACATTGACACGATTGATAATAAGAGGAAGAAAAATATCGGTTGAATGAAATAGGATATTCGATGGATTCATTAAAAGGAATTGATGATAAAAATGATCTAGCGCGGATGGGTGATCCATTCCCTATATAGCCCTCCCGAAGAATATGTGTAAATGGATTTAGCCCGGACGGGTAATTCGAATTAGGTTTTAAATTTAGCCTGGATTGGTAATTTAGACCCGATCTCATTTGAGTATATGTCGTTACAAGGGATTTAGCCTGGACTGGTAGTCCCGATGATACTCTATGAGTTTATATTACAGGGGATTTAGTCTGGACTGGTAATCCCGCTGTAAGAAAGGAGGTTCACGGGAGTGTGCTCTTTAAAAAGGGAAAATATGAATTGATAGACATGAACTTGTATAGTGTACCCTCCCGAAGAATATGTGTGCTGAAATGGATTTATCTCATACGGGTAATCCAATTAGGATCTGAATTTAGCCTGGACTGGTAATTCAGATCCGAGCTCATTAGAGTATATGTTGTTGCAGGGGATTTAGCCTAGATTGGTAATCTCGGCGATACTTTATGAGTTTATATTACGGGGGATTTAGCCTGGACTGGTAATCCCGCTGTAAGAGCGAGGTTTGAGGAAGTGCATACTTGAAATGATCACTTGTATAAATTGACGGTGAATGGGATATCCATCGAGACTCCGAGAAATTCAACGAGATTAATATGAGAAATGACATAAAAGGTTCTTGCCATGATAAACTCATTTATGTTATATGATACTATTATGATAGATATGAATTGTCATGTTTGGACGAGTGTTGTGCTAAGTGACAGCATAGGTAAGTACTCAAAACCCATGGACTTCTGATAAGAATGAAAATGAATGAGTGATACTTATGAGAGTAATTTCATGAAAATCTTGTGATAGTTATCATTTTATTGTACTAAAACAGTTTGGATAGCAATAGTTGTCCTATTTTGAAAATCCACCAATAATTATGAAAGTCGAATCAAAGACTAAATTAAATATGAAATGAAAGCTTATTTAGTCTAGTTTCACATAGAAGAAACGATATAAGCAAAAGAATTTAATATTCTGAAATATTTGGATTCTTGTGAGATAGAGTCAAAATGTGTTTGGAATCCCCTATTCTGATTTAGGAAAATCACTAGAAATTGTAAAAAAAATAATTTTGGGTTAGAATTCATATGAATAAAACCTTAATGAGTCTATTTTCAAGAGAATTAGACGAGAACATTATCCGAATCTCGTAATAAAAGATAAATAAATTTTAGTGAAGAAAGGTTGAAGCTGTTGAGAAGCAAAATAGGGGGACTTTAAGGAATAAACTGTACTTATTGGCTAGACAAAAAATTCTAAAAATTTTATGGTAAGAAGATATATGAGTCTAGTTTCAGAGAAAATTTGTAGATCTTAATTTGGAGTTTCATAGCTCCTGATATAAATAAATTTGTGACTATGACTTGAGAAAATAGCTTAACTGGACTTTGAATAATTATAAAGAAATTGAAAAATAGCATGTTAATACATTGCTTATTATTTTTTATGCAAACTTATTAAGTGTAAAGTTTACTCCCTCCTTTCCATTTCTTTTAGTGCTGTCAGGTCTACTCGGGGTTGGAGATTGTCGGAGGCAATATCACACTATCAAGCCAATACCTTTGGAGTATTGATACATATGTTAAATATATCAAGTGAGTGACATGTATAAGGACCTAGTTCTATGACATGTGTTATTATGATTTGGCTAAATGTATTGGCCTATATCGAACTATTGTATATAGCCATGAGATGTGGCTCATATTGATTATGGTTTGTAATGTCTAGCTAATCATGTTACGTTTTAATGCATATGATGTGATGATATGGATATGTTTGTTTGCCATGCATGGTTGGTAATATGTCATGTGTGTTGAATGCATGTTTTATGACCAATCGAGGTGGTCATGACCATGATTAAATGTGGAATATGGAAATAAGATGATAGTGCCTTGAACATGGATGTTTGATGTATAAGTTAGTAACCATAGTATAATGGTATAGGTGATTAATAAGATGACAAGGTCAAAGGAATGTGTAATAATGTGGCTAGACTAGCTTATCGTGAGTAGGTGGGACATATGTATAATGACGAGCTAATGTTAAATGTGTCTTAATAAAGGGTGTTTAATTACTAAAATGAAGCCATGATTTGTGAGTTTGATGTGTATAAGGTTGCAAGGGTTTATGGGAAACATAAAGGCTTGGAAAATAGACTAAGTGTTAGCCATACGGGCAGAGACACGACCATGTGTCTTAGCCGTGTAGAGGACACGGCCTAGCACACGGGTGTGTGGCCTGGCCGTGTGGTTCAAATTATTTTACTGACGTCACAAACAGAGAGTTACACGGGCTGAGGACACGGGCATGTCCCAGGCCACACGGGTGTGTGACTCTCCAAAGCAAGAAATTTGCTAAGTTATCCAAAGTTTATCAAAAGTTCTCGGTTTAGTCTTGAACCACCCCGATATATGTTTTGGGCTTCGTAAACCCAAATAAAGGGCTATGTGCATGTGATAGAATGTTTTAAAATATGAATGAAATTTTATGGCCTGGTTTGCATGATTGTTTATGTTTAAATTTGGTAACGCCTTGAACCCTGTCCTGGCGTTGGATACAGGTAAGGGGTGTTACATATTTCCTTTGAAAAGTGGTATTAAAATACTCCTAGTTAATCTGATCTAGAAGAGTACCCTCCTCAACTGATAACCACCATTGGTACGCCTCATCGCAAAGCAGAGATACTACAGCCTTTGATTTCTACTCAAGGGTGCAGTCAATGTTATTCATTACCCTCTTGGAGGCCTCTAACCAGTATTCGACCACAGTCAGGGCGACTCTAGTGACACCCCTAAATGGCTCAGCTCCATTAGACCAAAGTCGTTCAGTTATCGACTCATAGCTCCCAGAACTAGAATGGGGACTAGCGACCCTCTCTAACACTATTAGCGTGGCTTGAGACAATGCGTTGTTCCCAACCGAGCTGCTTTGAGGCCTGGTCTCAGCAGTAGGTGTAGTCGATGTCTCACTTGTATCCAAATTAAGCATATTTCCCATCGATGATGACTCAAATCGAGTCCCTTTACGGTGCCTGTAACACCCCAACCCCGGCCTGGACGCTATGGCCAAATCTGGTGATGTCATAGAGAAGTGTGTATGGAATCAGACTCATTTGCTAAAAAAATTCATTTTTCCATTTAGAAGTCGCCATTATCTTTCATTATTTCTAAAATCGTGATTTTATTTTAGTCGTTAGTTTGCAAAACATTATACGTTGCGAAAGCTTTTAAAAACAGTTCGCTTCCTCTTGGGTATTTTGTTCAAACATGCATTTCTTTCGAAAACCCAAATTTTTACCTACTACTAGCAGCCATAATCATAAATAGTATAAAACCCATATTTAATCCAAAATCCGTAGAGGCCATATTACATAAAATTTACCCAAAATAAAATTTAAAGCCATAGATAAGTACGAGACAAAGCCAAATGGGTTGTGTGGCCACCATCGAGTCCTCCGCTGCACCAAACCACCTATGCCTGTGGATTACCTGTATGGATAAAATAGTAGGGTGAGTTTACGAAAACTCAGTGTGATCCCCAAAATACAAACAGATAAACACAGTCTAGGCTTAAGCACTTTTCAGTACAAAATCGGTCATGCAGTAGGGCCTTGGCCCATTACAGTATCAATAATCAGTATAGTCACAGATATGCAATATCAGATCCTACCCAGCCAGCCTCTACACTCCATCTTCATCTAACCCAACACTTTATGTGGGGATATAATCAACCCACCTAACCCTACACTCCTAAAAGTACCAAATACGGCACTAACAGTGGTTTGCAGCTAGACTGCCAGTATTAGGCTCGAAGCCATCAGGAAGTCGCAGCTGTGCTGCCAGTATATTAGACTTAAAGCCTTTTAGTACACTTCCTCCACATATATATCATCCCATCCCCATGCAATGCAACATACAGTCATGGCATGCTATCACAGTGTCATGCATATAATCAGTACGGTATTACAATCATGTTCAGTAAACAGTTATGCATACGTCATTCAGTCAATTAGGGATCAAAACATTGCTTACCGCCCTTACATAAGGTTCACAGTCGACTAAAGAGACCCGTACAACCTTAGCAAACAAATCAGTAAATTGGGCACTCACGCCCCAGTAATCTGTCCGTGTGGGCCCATATGCCCGTGTGGCCCATACAGACCAACTTGTCCTTGGTCGTGTGGATCACATAGCCTGACCCAGAATTCGACATGCCCGTGTAGTGCATTCGTGTGGGCCCACAGGCTTGTATAGCCCACATGGCCCAAATTGGTCGACCCCGTGTGTCACACAATGCCCACCTGGCCATTACACGGTCGTGTTTGGTGCTCACGGCTTGACCTTATCAACCATACGCCCGTGTTCTGTCACACGGCCTACCACACGGCGACTTCACGCTAATGTGGCATCGATAGTGAGCTTTTTTGGCTTTTCACACGAGCCCTATTTTCTACGTTTCGGGTACACACTTAGTATCGATTGATGCAAATACAGTCTCCGAGCACTCTAAAACCTAAGAGTGACCAAGAAGCACGGATTAATAGCCTAAAGAATCCAATAAAAACGAACCCCAATTGAGATACTTATCAATTGATCGCACTTACCCTCGTTCGAACAACCGAAGTCTTACCCTCTTAAACCATTGAGGAACGGTCACAAGCCCCTTGGTTAATACCTACAAACCGACCGGAACCCTTTTTTAAATAATATATAAACGAATAGTCTAAACCAATCGAATACCGAAACTTACTGAATGCACAAAATAGTCGTTGACCCAGACAGAAGCAGAATAGAATCGAAATAAGAAAGAAATTGAAGAGAACAAATGTGGACAAGATGGAAATTCGACAAGGAGAAAGGAGAATCAAAAGTCAGAATTTTGAAAGAAAGGAGAGAAGGTGCCGAATTTTTCCAGAAAGAAATCAATCAGAAAAATATTCTGATAACTCCCATTAACCCAATCCCTTAATTTTCTCTACGAACTCCCCACTACCCAGAATTCTAATGCCACTCAAACTCCTCTCCATAACCGCTCAAAAATAAAGCCAAAGCAGGGAATCAAACACAGGATCTCCAATACACTTGACACTCCACTTAGCCACTAGACCAGTAGGCCCATTCTGATATTAACTTACTAACATTTAAACTTAAGCCTACTAAACAAGAGTAAGGCTTTATTCATTTTAAAAACAAAAAATTTACTCAAGTCAAGGCTTGAACTTAGGACCTCACACACACCGCTAGAACACTTAACCACTAAAGCAAATACACACTTGTGTCACATTTTTAACAGAATCAAAAGATATAAATTTTGGGGCGTTATAAATCTACCTCCTAAAGAAAATTGAGGCCTCGAATTTTTACCTAATCAGAATAGCTGAGGATACTGCTGACGAATCAAATTCTCAGGCCACATAGCCTCATCGATGTTGTGCTTACTCCATAGGACCTTTACCAGTGAAATAGACTTCCTCCGCAGAACCTTAACATCGTGATCCAGAATCTAGACCGACTTCTCCTCAAAAGTCAGGTCTGGCCTAACCTTATCTCCTCCATAAGACCAATATGTATGGGAACAGAGCGGTAGCGCCTCAACATTGAGACGTAAAATACATCATGAATCCGATCTAGCTCTGGAGGTAACTCCAGCTGCTAAGTGACCGGCCCCACTCGTTTTAGTATCCAGTACGACCTAATAAACCTAGGGCTCAACTTGCCATTTCTACTGAACCTCAGAACCTTCTTCCATGGCAAGACCTTTAGAAACACAAAGTCCCCCACAAAATACTCGATCTCACTTCTTTTCAAATTGGCATAAGACTTCTATCTGTCAAAAGCTGCTTTCAGATGATCTAGAATCAAACAGACCTTGTCCTCAGTCTCAGAAACCAACTCTAGACCTAGAATACTCACTCACCCAATTCAGTCCAGCATGAGGGAGTGACACTTACGGCCATATAAGGCCTCGTAGGGTGCCATCTGTATATTAGACTGGTAGCTGTTATTATAGGCGAACTTGGCTAACGGTAGATAGTCCTCCCAGCTACTTCGAAAATCAATCACACAGCTTCTCAACATGTCCTCTAGTATCTAAATCACCTTTTCCCGACTGACTATTTGTCTGAGGATGGGAAACAATACTAAAGTCCAATCTGGAACCTAGAGCCTTATGAAGCTTCTTCTAGAACCGAGACGTAAAACGTGGATCCCTATTAGATATGATCGAAATCGGTACTTCATGCAGTCTCACTATCTCAGACACATACAATTTAGCCAGCTTCTGCAGCAAGTAGTCAGTACGAACCGATATGAAATTGGCAGACTTGGTCAATTGGTCCACGATGACCTATACAGAATCTTTCTTAGTGGGTGTTAGGGGCAGCCCACTAACAAAGTTCATAGCCATTCGCTCCCACTTCCCAAGTGGAATCTTAACTGGCTGAAGCAACCTCGAAGGTAACTGATGCTCAGCCTCAACCTGCTGGAATGTTAGACATTTACCCACGAAATCGATAACCTCCCGTTTAAGTCCTGGCCTCCAGTATAATTCATGAAGGTCACGGTACATCTTTTTCCCGCCATGATGCATATCATAAGGGCTACTCGGTATCCCTCGGTACACAGACTCTTCCATGGAAATAGAGTACTCCTTCGCTATTCAATTCAAAATCTGAAGTGTTACCACTCTTAATCTATAGGAATCGAAGACCCAGTGGCTCATCCTCCAACTGTTTACCCTTAATCTGCTCAATCTACGTGGGTTGAACTTAGAGCTCGGCCAGCAGACTACCATCATTAAATAAAGTAAGGCGAGCAAACATCACCCTAAGATCAGTCACAGCTCTACAGCTCAATGCATCGGCCACTATATTAGCCTTACTAGGGTGGTATTCAATCATACAGTCGTAGTCCTTAATGCAACTCAATCCATCTACGCTGCCTAAGATTTAGCTCTTTTTGAGTGAGGAGATACTTGAGGCTCTTATGATCAGTGTAGATAATACATTTCTCACCGTACCAGTAATGCTTTTAGATCTTCAGTGCGAACACTATCGTGGCCAACTCTAGGTCATGCGTCAGAGAATTCATCTCATGAGTCTTAAGTTGACGAGATGCATATGCTACCACCTTACCCTCTTTCATCAGCAAATATCCCAAACCGACATGTGATGCATCATTGTAGACAGTGAACTCTTTTCCAGATTCTGGCTGTATCAAAATAGGGGCCTCATTTTGTATAGTCTTAAGCTTCTCAAGCTCTCTTGCTACACATCAGTCCAGTTAAACAGCACACCCTTGCGTAGTAGCTTAGTCAAAGGTGCCACAATCAGTGAAAAGCCCTCTACAAATCACCTATAATACCCTATCAGTCCCAGAAAACTGCGAATCTTTGATACAGTCTTAGGTTGCTTCCATTCCAATACCACCTCAATCTTTCGAGGATCGAGTCTAATCCCTTCAGGAGAAACTACATGGCCCAGAAACATTACTTCCCGTAACTAGAACTCACATTTACTGAACTTGGCGTACAGTTGTTTCTCTCACAAAATTTGTAGCACCACTCTGAGATGTTCATCGTGCTCATCCTCAATCCTCGAGTACACCAGCATGTCATCAATAAATACCACCCCGAACCAATCCAAATAGGGTTAGAACACTCGGTTCATCAAATCCATAAAAGCTGCTGGTGCATTCGTCAGTCCAAATGACATTACTAGAAACTCGTAATGCCCATATCGAGTCCTAAATGTTGCCTTATGTACATCAGCCTTCTTAACTCTCAACTGGTGATACCATTATCAGAGATCAACCTTAGAGAAAACTGAAGCACCTAGGAACTGGTCAAATAGATCATCTATCCTCAGTAGGGGGTACTTATTCTTGATGGTTAGCTTATTCAGTTGCCGATAGTCGATACACATACGCATGGATCCATCCTTCTTTTTCAGAAATAGAACTGGTGCTCCCCATGGAGACACACTAGAACGAATGAATCTACGATCCAGTAATTCTTGAATTTGAGCTTTAAGCTCAACAAGCTCTTTTAGTGCCATTCTTTAGGGAGTGATGGACACCGGAGCTGTACTAGGAAGAAACTCAATCTCAAACTCCACTTCTCTATTAGGAGGTAACCCCAGTAACTCTTTAGGAAACACGTCTAGAAAGTCTTTAACCGTTCTGATATCCTTAACCGAAGAATCCCTAGAATCTGAAATACTGATGTAGGCCAAATACGCTTTACATCCTTTACGAACTAACCTTGCAGCCCTTAATGCAGAAATCACATTCAACAAATAATTCCAATGTTTCCCAATTACAATTACCTAGTTGTCCTCCTCAGTTCTCAGTACCACTTGTTTAGTAGAATAATCCAAGCTCACTTGGTGTTTAACCAGCCAGTCCATTCCCAGTATTGAATCAATCCAAGCTCACTCGGTGTTTAACCAGCCAGTTCATTCCCAGTATTGAATCAAACTATCCAAGAGGAAGTTTTATTAGATCAACCAGAAAGATAGTCCCTTGAACCTCTAGAGTGACATCCCTAAACAGTTTGTCAACCCTTATCGACTGCCACAGCGGACTCAGTACAGTAACCTCACTCGTAGTGTTCTCAGCCAAGATACCCAAGTTTTCAGATATGGTACAAGCTATTTCAGATTGAGTGGATCCTATATCTATCAGTGCAGTATAAAGTACATTATAAATAAAGAATGTACCCATAATGACGTCCGGAGCATCTCTATCCTCTCGGTGACGTGCAACATAAACTAGAGTCGGTTGTCTGGCCTCAATATGACCATCATCTCTGCCTGGTACTCTCTGACTATGGCCCAATCCATTACCACCTCTGGCCTGACCACAGCCTCTTGATGGGTGTTGAACTACTCTCGGCGGTGGTGCAGTACCAGTACTCCGAGTTTGTATCTGATTGGCCCTCCGTGGACACTTTCTAATACGTTGCTCTAATGAATCGCACCTCAAACAAACCCTAGTTCTTTTCCAACACTGGCCTTGATACTGTCTACCACATCCAGTACACGACGGCTATCCAGTAGCAGTAATAGGAGCCCCAACTCTAATGGCCCATCAACCCTGGCCTTTTTCTTAGGCCTTTTAATGGAACTCGAGGGCTCCGAATCCCTCTTCTTCTTACCTCTGCCTTGGTTCTGGCACTCAGTGCGCTTTACTTCCTTAGCTATCTTCGCCTTATCAACCAAAATAGAAAAGTCTCGCTCCCTCTATGGGGCTATCAGTACCCTCAGATTATCCCTGAGGCCATCCTCGAATCAAATACATCTCTTATACTCAGCCGCCACCATATCTAACACATAGCGACTTAGTCGTAAAAATTCAACCTTATACTCAGCCACTGATCTATCCCCCTAATTCATATTCAGAAACTCTTTCCTACGGCCATCCACAAAACTAGCCCCCACATACTTCCCCTAGAAAGCAGTCTTAAAGAACTCTCAGGTCAGTCAATCAGGCTAAGTGCCCTCCTTAACATTGAGCCACCACTGATAAGCCTCATCACGTAGCAGCGATACAACACCCTTTAATTTCTACCCGGGGGTGTAGTCCTGATCGTCATAATCCTTTCTGTGGCCTCAATCCAGTATTCAGCCACGTTAGGGGCAACTTCAGCAATACCCCTATAAAGCTTAGTTCCGTTAGACTAGAGTCGTTCCGTAACCGACCCACGGCCTCTAGCTCCAGTATTGGGCTCAGCGACCCTCTCCAGATTCTGTAACATGGCTTGGGACAGTGCATCGACCCCAGCCGAACGATCATGAGATCCAGGTCCAGTCTCCGTCACCGGTGAAACAGGCATCTCACTAGTATCCAGGTTAGGCAGGGCAGGAACAGTGGTTTCGGAACCACTAACCCGAGTTCAGAGAAATTATTTTTAATATTATTTTATGTGTGATGGCATGTTTATAAAGATGCATGAAAATTTTGGTGAATTAATTTTAGCGTTTGTGAGCTTAATCGCGAAAAAGGATTAAATCGCATAAAGGTCAAAAGTTTTAATTTGATAGCTAAGAGAGTGAAATTTCCATGTATCATGAATTGGGGGTCTTTAAAGGGAAAATATACCCTTAAAATAAAGGTGGCCGACCATAGGGGGCAAAATGAGGCATGTTGACTAGGTTAGGTAGGTTTTGGTGACAAAATTGGTTAAAATAAAATATAATAAAGAGAGAATGATATTTTATTTTCTCTCATATTCTTCCCACCGTTCATACCAGCAAAAGAGGGGTTTTTAAGCTTCAAAAATTTTAGCAACTCACAAGTGATTTTGATTATTTTCTTTGATAATTTTTGCACTTTTAGAACCCTTGTAACATAAGCTTTCAAATGAGGGGACTATTTTACAAAATGGTTGAAAGTATAGGGTTTTACCATGTGTGTGTGCATGTCCTTTTTTGAAATTTTATGGAAGAAAATGAGTTATGGTAGTGTAATAAACAACTTTTGTGAAGTAATTTCCATGAAAACGCTAATTAAGGACCATTTTGCATAAGTTGTAAAATAGGTGATAAATGTGTGAAATAATGAGGATTGTAGGCTACTTTTAGTATAAAAAGTGATCGTCTAGGTTTGGTTAGTGAGAAAATGTGATAAAAATCGATTTTCGAACCTAGGGCTAAAATGGTAATTTTACAAAAGTCTAGGGGCAAAATGGTCACTTTGCTCAATTTTAAATTGTTAAGTATTTAGATTAATAAAATGATTAAAGTCATAAATTTTTATCATTCTAGATCAAGAATTACAAAATCTGAACCTAGATTGGGGAAAAACAAAGCAAGTGGACTAGGCCGAACAAGTCACCACATTTTGAGTACCGAGGTAAGTTTTATGTAAATAATACAACTACATTGTTATTATATGTGTTTGAATTGATATAGCATAAATTTCTTAATTGTGGTATTGAAGATACATGATGATAATTGAGATAATAGAACTCCTGGGTGAACCTTAGGAACAAATTAGATATTCGTGCCATGATATTTGGGTCATTTGTGCGCTAGTGTAAGACATGTTTGGGACATGCTTTGGCCACATTATGAGAGCCAGTGTAAGACCATGTCTGGGACATGGCATCGACATTACACCCTATGTTTGAGGCTTAATAAATATCCGATAGCATTCCAAATGGTTCAACGGTGAGAGTCACCGTTTAAGTTAAACAAGGAAAGTATAACCATGTTGTGAGTGGTACAGGTACCTATTAGAAATGTATGAGATGTGAGCTCAATATTTTCTATGTGAAATGTATTGGCTAGTGATGAGTATGTTGTGCTTATGCCTACTTAAGTACTATGAGCATGATGATGAATGGTAAAGTTGTTATATTTATTGCATACAACTTACTAAGCTTTATGCTTACCTTAATTCTTTCCATTTTCTTATAATGCTACCTAATTAGCTCGTGGATCAACAGACGTCGGAGGCATCGATCACGTTATCAATCGAAGCACTTGGTATAGTTAGATCTATTTATTTTGATTATGCAATGTATAGGACCCTGACTTTATGATTTTGTGTCATTGTTAATTGGCCAAATGTGTTGGCTTACTTTAGCATTTTGATTCATTTTGTATAAGGCCATGGAAATGGCTAAAGTTAAAAGTTGTTATATGAATACAAGAAGTTATTTCATGAATGGGTAATTTGTTGGTTGTTTTAGTAAGTATGAAATGTGTAAACGCCTTAGATGTCGTTGTTGGATTAAAGAATCATATTATAATGATCTTTCGCATGATAGATGTTGTTATTTTGTGTTTCAGGGTGGCAAAGGGCTTGATAAATAGCCCTATGTTGTCCACAACACACGGGCGTGTGTGACACACGGCCAGCCCCATAGGCGTGTTGTCCGACCGTGTGTCCCCTACACATAAATATTTCAAGTTAGTATACATGGTAGTAAACACACGGGCAGAGACACGGCCGTGTGGAGGACACGGCCTCTGGCCATGGGCGTGTGCCTTGGCCGTGTACCCCTTATTGGATGCTGATGTCAGAAACAAAATGTCAAGGTTTTTAGACACTGGCTAGGACACGGGGGTGTCATGGCCGTGTGAGGGACACGGGCATGCGTCAGGCCGCGTGAAAACCCCTGTATGTTTAAATTTGGAATTAAATTCACACGGGTATGGGACACGGGCGTGTCCCTAGATGCTTAGGCCGTGTGTGTCACACGGGCCATCAGCATGGCCATGTTATAACGACCACATGGGCGTGTGCCTTGTTTCAAAAATCATTTTTATTTAGTAGGTTTAAGGACCTAAGTTGGTTCCAAACGGTTTTCAAGAAAAGTTTGAGGCCTTTTAGGCCCACTTTAAGGAGTTTAAACAGAGTTCGAAAGAGTTTTAAATTTGATCAAGTCTTGGTGACTCGGAAATGATTGTACGCATGTGGTTAAGTATGGTAATGCCTAGTGCCCAGTCGCGGCCTTGGACTCAGGTAAAGGGTGTTACAACCTCTACCATAGCCTCTTGTACCCCATCCGTGAGTACCTCTTGTGCTCATTGTCTAAGCGTGTTTATCTAGTATTAGCAGTTTTATGTATCAGTTTGCAGTTCCAGTGTTTATTAACAGATATTTTATGAAATCAGTATCAGAAGTATAAAGTTTGTTTCGTGCATCGCAGTATCAATCCATGTCTATCAGTTTTACTACAGTCTCAGTATATACTAACTATAACAGTTTTAGTGAAAAACATTTAACAATTATAGAGAACTTACAGAATCGGCACCAGAGACTTGATGTACCACACGTTCAGTAAAACATTTCAAAATATTTCAAATCATTTGAAAGTAGTTCATTAGAAATTCAAGTTTTAAAAGCCCAAATCCACAGCCGAGTTTTGCAACCTGACTCTGATACCACTAAATGTAATAACCCAAACTCGGCCTGGACACTATGGCTGAATCTGGCGATGTCACATAAAAGTGTGTACGGAATTAGTCTCGTTTGCTAAAAAAATTCATTTATCCGTTTAGAATTCGCCAGTATCTTCTATTAATTCTAAAATCATGATTTTATTTTAGTTGTTAGTTTGCAAAACATTATACGTTGCGAAAGCTTTTAAAAACAGTTCGCTTCCTCTTGGGTATTTTGTTCAAACATGCATTTCTTTCGAAAACCCAAATTTTTACCTACTACTAGCAGCCATAATCATAAATAGTATAAAACCCATATTTAATCCAAAATCCGTAGAGGCCATATTACATAAAATTTACCCAAAATAAAATTTAAAGCCATAGATAAGTACGAGACAAAGCCAAATGGGTTGTGTGGCCACCATCGAGTCCTCCGCTGCACCAAACCACCTATGCCTGTGGATTACCTGTATGGATAAAATAGTAGGGTGAGTTTACGAAAACTCAGTGTGATCCCCAAAATACAAACAGATAAACACAGTCTAGGCTTAAGCCCTTTTCAGTACAAAATCGGTCATGCAGTAGGGCCTTGGCCCATTACAGTATCAATAATCAGTATAGTCACAGATATGCAATATCAGATCCTACCCAGCCAGCCTCTACACTCCATCTTCATCTAACCCAACACTTTATGTGGGGATATAATCAACCCACCTAACCCTACACTCCTAAAAGTACCAAATACGGCACTAATAGTGGTTTGCAACTAGACTGCCAGTATTAGGCTCGAAGCCATCAGTAAGTCGCAGCTGTGCTGCCAGTATATTAGACTTAAAGCCTTTTAGTACACTTCCTCCACATATATATCATCCCATCCCCATGCAATGCAACATACAGTCATGGCATGCTATCACAGTGTCATGCATATAATCAGTACGGTATTACAATCATGTTCAGTAAACAGTTATGCATACGTCATTCAGTCAATTAGGGATCAAAGCATTGCTTACCGACCCCACGTAAGGTTTACAGTTGTCTCGGGCGACCCGTGCAACCTTAGCAAACAAATCAGTAAATTGGGCTCACACGCCCCAATGATCTGCCCGTGTGGGCCCATACTCCAGTGTGGCCCAAACGGCTCAATTTGGCCTTGGCCGTGTAGATCACATGGCCCGGCCCAGAATCCTACACGCCATTGTAGTGCACCCATGTGGCCCACACGGCCACCTAACCGTCACATGGCCATGTCTGGTGTGCACGGCCTGGCCTTGTCGACCACGCACCTGTGTTCTGTCACACGGCCTACCACACGAGCCACCACATGCTCGTGTGGCATCGATAGTAAGCTTTTTAGGCTTTTTACTGAGCCCATTTTCTATGTTTCGGGTATACACCTAGTATCGATTGATGTAAATACATTCTTCGAGCACTCTGAAACCTAAAAGTGATCAAGAAGCACGGATTAATAGCCTAAAAAATCCAATTAAAACAAACCCCAATCGAGATACTTATAATTGATCGACAATCACTTACCCTCGTTCGAACAATCGAAGTCCTACTGTCTTAAACCGTTGAGGAACGATCACCAGCCCATTGGTTAATACCTACAAACTAGCTGGAACCCTTTTTTAAACAATATATAAAAGAATAGTCTAAACCAATCAAATACTGAAACTTATCGAATGCGCAAAATAGCCGTTAACCCAGAAAGAAGCAGAACAAAATTGAAATAGGAAAGAAATTGAAGAGAATAGATGTGGACAAGATGGAAATTCGGCAAGGAGAAAGGAAAATCAAAAGTCAGAATTTTGAAAGAAAGGAGAGAATGTGCCAAATTTTGCCAAAAAGAAATCAATAAGAAAAATATTCTGATAACTCCCATTAACCCTAATTCCTTAATTTTCTCTACAAACTCCCCACTACCCAGAATTCTAACGCCACTCAAACTCCTCTCTATAACCGCTTAAAAATAAAGCTGAGGGAATTGAAAACAAAATCTCCAACACACTTGATACTCCACTTAGCCACCAGACCAACAGGCCCATTCTGATATTAACTTACTAACATTTAAACTTAAGCCTACTGGACAAGAGTAAGGCTTTATTCATTTTAAAAATAAAAATTTTGCTCAAGTCAAGGCTTGAACTTGGGACCTCACACACACTGCCAGAACACTTAACCACTAAAGCAGATACACACTTGTGTCACATTTTTAACAGAATCAAAAGATATAAATTTTGGGGCGTTACAGCGCCTGCCATGCCCACGAGTACCATAGCTACGAGTTCCATGAGCACTCATCGTATTCAAAATTTATCTACATTACGAAGTTTTATAAATCAGTTTTAGTATTTATTAGCAATATTTGATGCTTCAAATAATTATCAGAACTAGTTTCAAAAATTTCAATCTCTAACTAACTATATGCAGTTTTAGACAGTTCAATGTTTTCTAACTACAATATTTCTAAGTTAGAAGTACTTATAAGATCGACGCCAGAGACTCGATACACCACATACTTACTTTTCAGATTGCAAAAAAATTAAACTTTGCTCGTAAACCAGTTTTTACAAATAAATTTTGAACTCAAAATTTCATAGCCCGAGTTTGACAACTTGGCTCTGAAACTATTAAATGTAACAGCCCAAATCTGACCTATACATTATGGTCAAATCTAGAAGTTTTATGAAGAAAATTTTTAAAAAACCCAACTTTTTTATCATTCGCAAATCATCGTAACCGTTGTTGTTTAGTATGTCCGATTTGTTTGGAAAACTTATTGATATACTTATTTGATTTAAAATCGTGACTAGTTTATGCCTTTTTACTAAACCGAATTTTTGAAGCAGAGTTTCTTTAAAATGTTATATTTTGGCAAATCAAATTGTTTATTGGAAATCGTTATTTCAGAAAAATTGTCGTTTTCAGAAAAAACCATTTTATCAGTTGTTACGCCTAGAAAACCAAAATAAAACCCAAAACCAAAAGCAATCCCAAAAAGTCCAGAAAGTCCCAAAATTACAAAACTCTCAAAAACCAAAAAAGGTTAAACTAATTTAAAAAGAATTAAATTTTACAGAAATGTGGTCACCATTGAGCTTCCATCGCATCGACCTGCCTAAATCTAAAGGTTACCTAAACCAAAAAAAAACAGAGAGTGAGTTTTAAAACTCTGTGTGTAATGTGTATATAAACAAAAATTCATATTCAAACTTATGCAGAACAGATACAAAGGTAAACCTTTCACATATTAAAAATTATACAGATGTAAATATGCAAAATCCTACCCCGTTCCTCTACACACCAACTCCGACCATCGCATCACACCACGTGGTGTATAAAACACCCACCTAATCCTACACATCGCATAGTGTCTATATGACACTTTTCAAAATATCACAACAGTGCTGCCAGTATATTGGCGAGATATCGCCTCATAAAAAAATACTATATCCACATAAACATATCCTACCCCATAGCCAAATATAAACAGAATATCAGATAAAATAGATTAACAGATATCAAAATTAACATATCAGGCAAACTCGTATAACAGATACTACACATGCTTATACATAAGAAAACAGATCATACATACCGTATTTCATAATACTAATGTTATTGTTATTTACTTCAATTTCAATCTAACAGAGTAGCATATTTCATGCTTTAAGGCTTATACCATACATATGAACCTTACAGAAGGCCCACAATCGATCGAGTCAACATGTACGACCCTAGAGAAAATTTTTGAAATTTGGGCCCACATGCTCATATGGCTTGCCCATGTGGGTCTACACGCCCAAAATAGACATATGGCCTCACACACAGCAGTCACACACGGCTTACCACACGGCCAGACACATGGTCGCGTGGCGTCAACATGCCCAATTTTTGGCTTTCACCAATCGTCTTTTTCGAGTTTCTCATTACACACCTGGCTCGATTTTGACGCAAAAGCTCCTGCGAGATAACCAGAACCTTAGACGAATCAACGCTTCTAAAAATCTAACTCGTCGAAGGATTAAACACTTACTATGATTCTCAAATTACCCCAACTACAGACCAATCACCCTCCAAAAATCTGTTCGAAGAACGTAAGGTCAATCAACCCAAACCGAAAAGAAAGAAAGGAAAAAGAAATAAAGGAAATGGACAAGAAAAAGAGGAAAAAGAAATGTACGTGGAAGTTGATAGAGGAACGTGAAACTGGAAGGAAATTTTTGAAAAAGAGAGAGAAAAAATCAAAATAAAATAAAACACTATCCCAACTCCTGGACTAACCAACCACAATCTAACAAAATCTGACCCAGTAACCTTATTCAACTACTTCAAATATCAGTTCCATCCAACTTCTACTACACATCTGGAACATACTCACAGAAGCAAAAATTAACATCCTTCGCTCACACGGGGGTTCAAACACAAGACCCTAAGGTAAGCTAACCACCTTACCACTTGAACCAATAGGTTCATTCTGGTATGAGTTGACCGAAAGTATAATATAAAGCCCAACCTGTGACATCCCTAATTTGACCCTAGTCGGAAAGTAGTTTCAGGACCACAA
Organism: Gossypium hirsutum; assembly: GCF_007990345.1. NCBI lineage: Eukaryota > Viridiplantae > Streptophyta > Magnoliopsida > Malvales > Malvaceae > Gossypium > Gossypium hirsutum. The sequence goes on along the minus strand of NC_053435.1, from coordinate 44,360,883 downwards.
AACCGAGTCATAAAAATAATTAACCGACATATTTGATGATTATTATATATGAATATGCATGTGTGAAAATTTCATGCTTAAATTTTGTTAATAGTATGTGAAATTTATTAAATAGGACTTGTGTGAGAAAAATTAGAAATGTGCTAGGTAAATGTTAAAGTGGCCTATTAATGCATGTTATAAAATGCTTGTACTTGCATGTCAAATATTCCTTTTTGTTTATAGTGGCCGGCCATGATGAGGAATTTATATTAAAAATAGACATAAATAATTACTTATGATGGTTGTATAATTTTATATTGTTAAGGAATAAAAAAAAGGGGTGATAAAAATAAAGCTCCATTCTTGTTCATCTTGGCCGAAGGAAAGAAAGAAAGGGAGGGAAGAATTTTTGTCACTTGAGTCATTAAGGAGGTTAGTATATTATGTTAAATTGTGAAATTTTAACTTGTTTTAGGTAAATAATCATGGTTCTTACTTAGCCCATGCTAAAATTTGTAATTTTGATGGATGATTGGAGCATTCGGCTAGGGTATAAAGGAAGGAATTTTGGTTGTTTCATCTAAGTATTGATGATGAATGTGTTGTGGAAAGAAATTGGTCTTCCTAAGAATATGATTTGTGAATGTTTATATTAGTAATAGTCGAAATTAAAGAGGTTTGATGTCTTGAACAAATGTTGTTTATATGTTTTGAATTAAGTAAAAATTTATGTTTGAACACTTAAGGATTTGGCATTGTTCATGACTATTTTATTTAGAATGTGATTTTGAATATTTCGAATATTGGAATGTAAGTATATGTGTGATCGGTCATAGGAATTTGATATGAAGTTTTGTTAGGTGAGTGATGAATGGCCGAATGAATTATATACATTGTAAGGATGAAATTTGTATATAAATTGTGTATGTGTGATTTTATTAGTTAATGGCGTTTTGGCATTATATTTTGTTATGTGTGCATTCGGACTTTAGGGGTAATAAGATGAAGTTAAAAGGTTAAAGAAGTTTCTAAGGCTTGTTAAGTTATTGTAGCCATTGCCGATTGTATAATTGGTTAAAGGAAATTTCAAATCGTCCATGTATGAGTATATGAGTTGATTATTAAATGAGTATTCGGCAATATTTATAATAATGAATATGAGAGTGTATATATATACATGTTGTGCATAACTTGAGTAATCGACTAAAATATATTTATATGTATGTTAATGCCTTATGTATACGCCTTGTGTCAGTGAGACATTCGAATATAAATATGTATTAAAGTTACATATATAATTGTTTAATGTGACTTATCAAGTACACAAATTTGAAAATGAATGATAATAGACTTAAGTGGTCAATTGATTCAAATGAATTGGTTTTAAAATGTATATGGATGCCGTATGACTATGTTTGATTGGGAAGTAAATTTGTTTGATTTAGCTCAAGAGCTTAGAGGATCAAAGTTGGATAGGGGAAAGGAAAAAGTAATCGAATAGCCGTTGAAATTGTTCGACAACATCCGAGGTAAGTTTCTAGCATATAAGTTTAGTTATAATGAAGAATGATATGGAATACGGGTAAAGATGGGACTATGAATTGGTGTAATTACCTATAGTAAAATGATAAGGAATAAGTTACTTCTATGAGCCTTAGCCGATTTGTTATTAGAAAAGTGATATTTAAATTATGATTTGTATGTGATAATAAGAAGTACTTATATATGATGGTATGTTTGAAACTCAAATGCTAAGTTCTTAAGTGTTTGGACTTGGAAATTTAAGAGCAAATTGTAATAATCTGCTTAGGACAGCAGCAGTAGCGTGATTCTGAAAATCACCATAAATTGTTGGAGTGGAATTAGAGACTGAATAAAATATGTAATCAAATCTAAATGAGTCTAGTTTCTTATAAAATAAACAATGTAAGCAAAGGAATTTTCTATAGAGAGATATTTAAAGTTGTGTGTGACAGTGTCAGAATGAATCTGAAATCCCCTGTTCTGTTTTTAGAAAATCATTATAAATAGTACAAAAATTGTTATAAGATAAAATTTATATTCTTAGACTCCTTAATGAGTCTAGTTTCAAATGAAATAAACAAGAACATATTTTGAAATCTGTACAATAAGAAATTTGATTCGTAGTGAAGAGTGGTCAGTATAGTCGATCAGTGAAATAGGGGAAACTTTATGAAAATTCTAGTTTTGATTGGCCAAACCAAAAATCATGAAAATTTTATGGATAGAATATATATGAGTCTATTTTTGGGGAAAATTTACGGAACTTCATTTGGAGTTCCGTAGCTCCAGTTACAAATAATCTAATGATTGTTGCTCAAGAAAACAGCTTGTAGTGAATCTGTGATTTTGTTGTAAACATTGATGAAACTAATTGAGTTGCTTATAAGCTATTGCTGAATTGATGCACAAGATAAATATATAGGTGGTGAGGCCAAAATGGCTAAAATTTAAATGTGTGCAAGTTATCCGAATGGCTATTTTATAAACTTAAGCAATGTATATGTAATATGTGTTGATAGTTTTATAAATTGAAGGTGTAGTGACTTATATGTTGTTTAGCCGAATGGTTGTCATGAGAAGAATGTAAGTCATGTGTGTATTTTCTTATTTAGTTGGAAGTTTATTGAAAGGGATATATATATAGATATATATATAAATATGTATTAAAGTCAAATGATATTAGGACATGAAGTTAAGGTATACGCTATATGCTTATATTCGAATGAGGTTAATGAATTACAATGGTGATAGTTTGTGTGAAATGTGGTAACATGTGATTATAGTGTTATGTTTTATTTGAAATATTAATGTGAATATGAACTAAAGAACTAAGCTCCTAAATACATATATACATTTAGGTATGTGCACGAAATGAGTGCATATGATTAAGTGGTTAGAGGTATTGAAAGATTGAATTGGTAATTGGTAACTATGGAAACGGTAAGTGTACAAAGGTTAAGTATATGGTAAGTGATACTTACTTGCTATGTGAATTCGATTTCGTTTGTATTACAAATGTACTTGGGGAATCACTTATGAGATGGTTATAAGTTGTATTCAACGAGTATTGACTCTATCAAATTGTTTATGTAATATGAAAACATGAATATGTGTTTCCAAATATGGAAACCGAATGTGATTATAGTGTTATGTTTTAGTTCGACTAATTAAACTAAACAAAAATACCATTGATGTTTTTTTAAATGCGAAGGGGTATATACTCTTAAATTTGGATGAAATAGATGAATTACATGTGCATACATAGGGTTTAATCTATTTGACCGAATGGTGATATATCTTGACATTTCAAAACGTGATTTGTGTAAGGCTTAATCTTAAGCGACTTAGTAATAAATCAACAATTACGGATGTTCAGCACATTAAGTTGGCCAGGTATGTATTATGTACTTGTGTAGGCTTATTAAGCCCATCGAGACTTCACTTAGATTTTGTGTAAGTTATAAATGTATTTAATCCAGCAAAGTTAATTGTTTTACTTAAGACTTACTAAGCTTTGAAAGCTTACTCTGTTGTTACGTTTCTCTGTTTTATAGATTGTCAAATTTGGCCTTTGCTCGGGAATCGTCAACAACTCGTCACACTATCACTATCCACTGTTTGGTACTGCTATGTTTTGGATTATTTTATGGCATGTATAGACTAGACTAGTAGCAGAATAATATTCTGGTTAATGTATATAAGCCATGCGAAAATGGCATCCTTTAAATGTGTACTTATAGAAGTCTAATTTTATCCCTGGCTGTATTTAGCATTTATCTAAATGAATGATCTTTATTTCAAGAAAAAGTTTAAAATTTTACTGTTCTGACATGAGTTACAAGTCTGGTAATACCCCTTTCCTATTCCGACAACGGTTACGGGATAGGGGTGTTACACAACCACTTAGGGATAAGGCTAGGAACAAAAAAATAACAGAATTTACAAAAGTAGGACTTGAATCTAAGGCCTCAAACACACACTCATATCACTTAACCACTGAAACAGATACTCATTTATGACAAAATTCATAAAACAGAGTTAAATAAATTAGGGTGTTACAATGTCATATTTGGTTATGGGTGAATTAAATAACAAGTTTTGAATGAAAAACCACAAAGCCCGTTGTATTAGATTTGTTCCATTCATTGAAGTGAATTTAGCAATATAGAAAGACATAAACTTGGATGTGGACACGGTAAGTTGCTCTACAATAATATTAGTAAAAAAGGGTAGTCATAATAATTTTTCTCATCACCAGAAGTGAAAAATGAAGATATTATGGACATAGATAATAAGGCTAATATTGAAATTTAAATTAATAATTTCATCGTATATTTCGGCTTTTAATTATCCAACACATTTAGAAAATGAAAATTGAATTCACTTTCTAAATGAGAAAAATGAAGACGTAAGATATAAAGCACGACTTGTAGCACAAGAATTTTTGCAAAGGCCCGGCATTGATTACAAAGAGACCTTGACATGCGTCTAATGGATGTTGATAGAGCCTTTTTGTTTGGGTCACTTCATAGTGAAATTTCTATAAAAATCCCTAAAGGATTTAAAATCTCAAAAGGATACAGAGTTCCATAAAAAAATTGCTAGATAAAAATGATTCAATTTGTCCATGTGTCTTTACAAAAAGGTCTTGATCAAATTTTGAGATTATTTTTGTTTATTTTGATGATCTAAATATTATTGGAACTCTTGAAGAGCTTTAAAATGCAATAAATTGTTCAAAGAAAGAATTTGAGATGAAATATTTTAGGAAATATTTTTTTTTCTTGGCCAGCAGATCGAGTATTTAAATGATTGAGTTCATGTCCATCAGTCAAGTTATATGGCAAATATATTAAAGAAATTTTACATGATTAAAGCATATCCATTGAGTATCCCGATGGTTGTATGATCATTAGATGTGAATAAAGATCAATTTTGTCCTTGCAAAAAATGATGAAAAGTTTCTTGGTCTTGAAGTATCATATCTAAGTGCCATAGGGGCATTAATAGATCTTGCAAACAACACAAGCCTAATATAGCTTTCGCTATAAACTTGCTAGCAAGATTTAGTTCTTCTCCAACAAGTAGAAATTGGAATGGAATTAAACATGTATTTAGATATCTCAAAAGGACCATTGATATGGGGTTATTTTATTCAAATAATTCAAAATCCCTCTTAATTAGCTATGCTAATGCTAGATATTTACCGGATCCACATAAAAGTCAATCTCAAACAAGATATTTATTTACATGTGGAGGCACTGTCATATCATGACGTTCAACAAAGCAAACATTACCTGTCGCATCTTCAAATCATGCAAAAATATTTGCAATGCATGAGGCAATTTAGGAGTGTGTTTGGCTAAGATTATTGACCCAACATATCCAGAAAATATGTAATTTGCCTTTACAGGAAAAGATATCAACTATCTTATACGAAGATAATGCAACATGTATAGCTCAATTGAAGGGTGGTTATATTAAAGGTGAAAAAATGAAACATATTTCACCAAAATTATTCTTCACCCATGATCTTTAGAAGAAAGGTGATATAGAAGTTCAAAAATTCGTTTTAGTGATAATTTAGCAGATATTTTTACCAATGCATTGTCAACTTCAACATTTGAAAGCCTACTAGACAAGATTGGAATGGGTTGACTCAAAGATATAATGTGGTATTGCTATTAAGGGGAGTTTAAAACAAGTTGCTTAATGTATGTGTTAATGAAACACTTAAGTAAACTTCATTTATATGTGTTGTATTGAATGACAATGACTTATAAATAAAACCATTGTATGAGTGAAAATGATAAACGAGAAAATTCTCTATTGATTTGATCTATTGTTTACCTTAAGTATTCTTTTATTTGATTATTTTATAACACTTTAATTAATGTCACGTTCATATTTGGATAAACCATAACTAAGACCACTAAACTATTAGTAAGTTTATGTTTTGATTAGTCAACTTAAAAAAGTTACAAAAAGTCACTGAACTATTATGATAGTTTTCATTTAAGTTATTAAAACTATTCAAAAGTTTTTTATTTAAGTCATTGGAATGCTAAGGTTTTTTTTTTTAAAGTTCAGCTAGTAAACTCCAATCGACAATTTGACGATCATTATGCTAGATTAATACTCATCGGCGAGTAGAAGAACATACATTAGCTCCAAATCAATCTAACAGTCAGTGTTAGAAATTGGAGAAGAAAATTGTTTGAATTTTAGTTCATAGAATCATAATATTCAAAGTTGTTTAATGAAAAAAAATTAAATTGTAAAAGAAAAAGGAGATGAGAGCATTTAATTTGTGTAGGTAAGAGGTGTGAACAAAAATCATTAAAATTTTTTAAATAATTGAATAATTATTTTACAACTGATTAAAACCGACTAACCAGAATATAAGTTTATTAATAATTTATTAATATTAATAACATCTTTCTTTTCTAGTAATTGCTTGGGGGTTGATGAATCCATTAATTAATACAGGATCATATTTCATTGCCCTTCAAAACACAGGCTTGCTTTTTACCCGTAATAAGTAGAGGTGAGTAAAATTCGATTCAATTCGAAAAATTCGATAAAAAATTAAATTTTGAATTAAATAGTTCAAGTTATTTGAGTTAACCAAGTTATTAGGGACAACTCGAATAAAAAATTAAGTTTTTAGTTTAACTCGAATATGAATTACGTAATTCGAGTTATCCGAAAATTCGAATAAAAAAATGTAAAACTACGTTATTTTGATAAATGTTTACCTTTTCTAAAGTTAAAAATCAAAATTATTAAGTTAAAAAATAAAATAATTATATTGTTTATATAATTAAATAATCTTGTACTTCATCTACTGGTTAAATATTTGGTTCATGTAAACGTAACATTGAGTATAAATATTATGATTCATTAACTTAACTTAACTCAAATTTTTTTCACTTGATTTGATTCAAAAAATAATTCAAATTGAGTTCGATTGTTAAAATATAATTCATCAACTCAACTAATTCAAATTTTTTTAATTTAATTTGAGAATATTCACCCTAATAACAACCTCGTTCTAATTATATTGTGATTCTTACAAAAAAAATAAAAATTCATGTTCGTAATTGTCTTGCAAAAAAATCCAGTTTCCTCCATCACCTCTAGGGTTTTCTTCTTACTTTCTTAATTTATCTATTTACTAGTTTTTTTTTTTCTAATCATAAATTACAAATGAAAGAAGTTGATACAAGAGACTCAACCAATGCTACTTTATATTAATTTAATTTATAATAAATATTGTAATTTATAATACTTTAATTTAATTTCTAAATTCATTATAATTTGAGTTCTTTTATTGTTTTTAAAAATTTTTATATCTATTTTCAAAATCAATAAAACGTTAAAAATCTAAATTTGTTATTGCCTTTCATTGAGGATCATGATTATTAGCCTTGATGATCAATAGTAATTAATAAGGATATTAAAAAGCCTTAATTTTTTTTTGTAATAGGATATTAAAAAAAACATTTATCTAAAAGAATGAATGAATAATTTAAAATGAGATGATATTTACAATTTCTTTTTTTTTAAAATTACAGGAAAATAACATTTTATATGACTTATTTTTCTAAATATATTTATATAAAGCTTTAAAAAAAACAAAAAACAAACATCTAATGTATCAAATATTCAACAATTTAAATCCCAGAGAGTAGAAACAGGGAGTGAAATCCAAAGCCCAAGCTTGGATTTGCTTACAGTTCCCACTTCCATATTAAAAACTAAACTCAGAAAAAAAAAAGGGAGTGGAGAGCTCAGATTCTATGGGTGTAATAAGAAGTCTATCATGCCCAAATTGAGCAAAATCAGAACGAGGAATTATGTTTATAATCATCGCCATCTCCATATTCTCCAGCCACAAATCAATGATACCAAAAACAAAAAATAGGCTCAGACACGCACAAACGCTGTCATCACAGAGCTGTTTGGTCCTTAAATTCATACAAATTCAAGAAATTGAAAATTCGAATCAGAATCGAGAAACGTAAATCTGTCATCACTGCCATAATTTCCACACAACTTTAACTAAATTTCCATTAAATATAAAGAAAAAGAAAATATTTTTAAAAAAATGAAAAAGAGAACAAAACCGAGACCGAGAGAGTCGAGATGTGGCTGAGGGAAGAGTTTCTTTGCATTTTATAGCCGTGAAACCCTAAATCTAAGTGTTTTTAGGGTTTGGGGGTAAATGACGATGTTGTCCTTCTTCTTTAAGGATGGGATGGTTCTGAGCAAAGGCCCAATAAATACTCTAGTCCATCCAGCTTTATGAAAATAAAATACATTGCACCCACTTATAAAAATAATAATTTTTTTTAAATATTTTTTTGGTAAACTATACCCTTAATCACTTTAAATAAGTTGTTTTTATTCTGATCATCTCAATTTTTTTATTAATTGGGTCACTCAATTTTTTTATCAAAATGATCTTCATTGTTAAATAGTAATAGAAAACTAATGATGCATTTGTATGAAAAAAAATTTAGGTTACTATAATAAGAATGGCTCTTATTTAGAATAATTGACGGGTATTTTATCTTAATTTTTGAGTGACTAATATAAAAATACACGGTTAGTCTTCCATTACCATTTAATTGTAGAATGACCAGTTTCTTTAGATAACCAAATTAACCAAATAATAATAATAATAATAAAGAACTACTCATATTTAAAACAACTAAATAGTAATTTACCTTTTAAAAAAAGTAGATTTTTAAAAAGCATTTTTTTATAAAAAAAATTATAATTCTTGATAAATATCGATAGTGTTTTAAACAAGTGTTTAAACTCTCTCTGGCCAAAAGAAAAACAAGTGTTTAAATTTAGCATATATAATTGAAGTATATTGTTAGAATTAAGTGACCTGAATCTTTATTTAAATAAAATACAGTGGTAAAATAAAATAAAAGAAGAATCCATATAATTACACTTCTTTTATTTTATTTTAGAATAAAGTTTTTTAAACCTTATTAAATTCTATCTATTTGATATTGATTAGAACAAGGTGTTTCAGTCTTACTAGAATATGGCTTTACAAGCCTATAAATAGACATAGTTTATTCCTCTTGTAACAATTTTTGAATTCGAAATAGTGAATTTTCTTCTCCTCTGCCCGTGGTTTTTTCCCGAAAGGGTTTCCACGTAAAATTTGTGTGTTCTTTACTTTATTTTCACAAATTGGTATCCGAGCTTCCGGATTGTTCATCTCGATCACAGTAATGGCGTCTTTGAAGTATGAAATTTCGTTGTTGGATTGTAACACTAGATTTGTGTTGTGGCAGATCAAGATGCAAGCAGTTCTTGCACAGATGGATCTGGAGGATGCCTTGCTAGGGATAGATAAGATGCCTTCGACTTTAACAGATGAAGAGAAGAAGCGTAAGGATCGAAAGGCGTTAAAACAATTACATCTGCATTTGTCCAACAAAATTTTTCAGGATATGATGAAAGAGAAGACCGCCTCTGCATTATGGAAGATGCTAGAACAAATATGTATGTCGAAAACTCTAACAAGTTGCATATGAAGCAGCGTCTTTATGCTCATCGTTTGGAGGAAGGTGCATCTGTACACGAACGCTTAACAGTGTTTAAAGAAATTCTCTCAAACTTGGAGGCCATGGAGGTTCAGTATGATAAGGAAGATCTAGGGTTGATTCTACTTTGTTCGTTGCCTCCGTCTTATTCAACCTTTAGAGACACGATTTTATATAGCCGTGAGTCTCTCATAGTTGATGAGGTTTATGATTCTTTAACCTCCTATGATAAGATGAAGCATCTTGTGGTTAAACCCGACTCTCAGGGAGAGAGTCTCATTGCTCGTGGGAGACAAGATCGGAATGTTGATAATGATCGTGGAAGGACACAGGAACAGAATCCTTACAGTAAATGTAAGGGTAGATCGAAGTCTTCAAACAGAAGTAAAACTTGTAACTTTTGCAAGAAGAAAGGGCACATTAAATCTGAGTGCTATAAGCTATAGAGCAAGATTAAAAGGGAGGCTGCGAATCAAAAGGGAAAACAACCAGAAAATTTCGGTGAAGCTGATGTTGTAGAAGACTACAGTGATAGTGAACTTCTAGTCACTTCTGTCAATGATTCTAAAGTAAGCGAAGAGTGGATACTTGATTCAGGCTGCACCTTCCACATGAGTCCCAATCTGGATTGGTTTACAACTTACGAAACAGTGTCTGAAGGTGTTGTTTTGATGGGAAATAATGCTTCGTGTAAAATTGCAGGTGTTGGAACAATTAAAGTTAAGATGTTTGATGGAATTGTCAGAACACTTAGTGATGTGCGACATGTTCCAGAATTGAAGAGAAATTTTGTAACAGCCTAATTTTCAGTGGTATCGGGAATAGAAATTTGAGATCACTAAATCCGACGGGTGAGTTGAAAATTTAATAAATTATACCTATGAGTCAAATGTGAATATAAAAGCATTTTTGAATTAGTGAATTTGGTGATTTAAAAGAATTAATTAGATAAATTGGGTCGAGAGTGAGGTATCGAGACCTCGACTTCATAAATCGAGCCATAAATATTTTTAGAAATATTTATGGAGTGTTGGTGAGATAGTAATAAAATTTAGTCAAAAAATTTTAACGTTTGGGTAGTTAATTAAATAAAAAGGACTAATTTGAAAAGGGTGTAAAAGTTGCTAAAAGGATTAACTAGCTCAATTGTCAAATGAGTAAGGACCTAAAGTGCAAATAAGCCCAAAGGAGATATTTTGGGCGGCAATAGCTGAGAAAAATCAGGAAATGGGTGAAATAAGGGCAAAATTGGAAAATTGACTAAATTGGCTAAATAAAAATGGGACTAAATTGGAATATCTAGAATTCTCTTCATTTCTCTTCATATTCATCAGCTGAAAAATAGCCATGGAGGAGGGTTCAAGCTGGTTTTCATACTCTAGCTTCATGTAAGTTTAATTCTTGCTTTCTCCTTGAAATTTTTATGTTTTTGGACTTTTACAATTGGGTCCAACTACTATTTCATTAGTTTTTGATTCCATGTCTAATTTTTGAAGTTGTTATGGATGAGTGCTGGAAGTATATGATGATTTGGCATGGAATTAGGGCTTTAAATTGCTTATATTATGATTTTATTGAAAGAATTGAATAGAAAGTGAATGTTTGGGACCTAATTGTAAAAGAGTTTGAAGTTAGAGTTTTGTGTGGAAATTTTAAATTTCAATAGTTATGAAATAACTTATAATGTCTATAAAAAGTATTAATTGAGAAAATTATCCTAATTGAGGGGTTAATTGAGCAAGGAGTGAATTGTATGAATTGTGAAATTTGGGGCAAAATGGAAATCAACATTTTGCACTAAAACTGTTTTGGGCAGCAGCAGTAGTTTAACTTTGAAAAATCACCAAAAATTTTAGAAATCGAATTAGAGAATGAATAAAATATGAAATTAAATCTTATTAAGTCTAGTTTCTTATAAAAGAAATTATATAAGCAATAGAATTGTAAATCATGAGATATAATAACTTTTGTGAGACAAGGTCAGAATGATTTAGGGTTCCCCTGTTCTAAATTTGGAAAATCATAAAAAATTGGATAAAATTAATTAGAGGCTTAAATTTATATGTTTAGAATTATGAATGAGTCTATTTTCAAGAGAAACAAACTAGGACATCATTCGAATCTTGTACGAGAAGATAATTATTTTTTAGTGAAGAAGGGTTGGAACTGTCAGACAGCAGAACAAGGGAGACTTCAATGAATAAAATGTATTAATTGGCCCAACCAAAAATTATGAAATTTTTATGGTAAGAATAAATATGAGTCTAGTTTCTGGAAAAATTTATGGATATTAATTTTGAGTTCTGTAGCTCAAGATAAAAATAATTTAGTGACTATGACACAGATGGATAGCTTGAATATTAACATAAGTAGATAGTGAAAATTATGGATAATGTTACCTACAAGTGTGTTGTTTATACTAAGGATGTGGATGGAGAGGAGGAGGAGGAGGAAAATATACAAAAATATATGAATGACTCATGTATAAATTGATCACATGCCCGATTATAATCGATAAGTGTTGGATTAGAAATGATATAATGTTTTATTTGGTATATTTATTATGAAATTATGATTATCGTTATAATACAAAAATTGAACTTGTGAGTTTATATGGCTAAATTTTAGTGATTATTTGTTAATTTTATGAATTTCATGATGTATTATTTCATATGTATTGATGATAAAATCGTGAATAATGTAAAAGCATGAAAATTGAATAAATGATCAAATTGAGCGTTTCAGTTCAGTGACAAGATGAATTGAAGGAAAAGACTATGGTTGGACCATGGCAACAAGTGATAAGTGATAGCTTCGGCTACACTTATCTGATCAAGGAAAAGTGAAAGTGATAAGTTATAGCTTCGGCTACACTTATCTGATCAATGACAAATGACAAGTGAAAAGTGGTAGCTTCAGTTACCTAATCAGTGAAAAGTGGTAGTTCCAGCTACTTGATCAGTGAAAAGTGGTAGCTCCGGCTACCTGATCAGTGAAAAATGGTAGCTCCGGCTACCTGATTAGTGAATAGTGGTAGCTTCGGCTACAAGTGACAAGTGACAAGTGATTTCCGTATAAGACCATATCTGGGATATGGCATTGGTGTGATATATGCTACTGTATAAGACCATATCTGGGATATGGCATCAGTGAGATATGTGATTCGTGTAAGACCATAGCTAGGCTATGGCATCGATATATGAATATGTGTAAGACCATAGCTGGGCTATGGCATCATTATGTGAAGATGTGTAAGACCATAGTTGAACTATGGCATCGAGAAAACAAAGTACTCAATTCCGTAAGACGTTCACTAATTTGATAAAGTTTGGTAAGTGTTACATGGAATTATGTGATACAAGGAAGTACAAGTTGATAAGATACGAGTATAGAACTTGGTTGATAAATGAATTCATTTGTGATTATATAATTGTTCATCTTGAATGTACTGTCCATATGATAATTCAAATGTTTTAATGAATAAAATTCCGATATGGAAAAAATTGAACACGAGACAAATAATTATGAAATTGAACTCGGAATTCATGAAAATGACGGTTATTGATATATGGAGACATGAGACATTGATATATGAATATGGAAAATGTTTGATAAATGTGTTTATTCATAATTATAGAATTATATACCTCATGTGTACTATTTGCATAAAGATGACATTTCAAATACTTTGGTTATTTAAGCTTAAATATGAAATAGTCTGAAATCAAGATAAGTTGTTATGAAAATATATTTAGATTACAGAGATATGGCTGATATATGTTATATGATTACATAATGTGAAATTATGTATATATATATGAGAAATTGAATGAGAATTAAGCCCATACACGTTTCTTGTTATTTATATGAAGTGTACGACTGACAAGGGTGATGAAGTTATAAACAGAGAGTTACACGGGTTGAAAACAAGAGCATGTGACTCTCCAAAGTGTGAAAATTTTCTAAGAGTTGCAAAAGTTTCATATGTTTACGGTTTGGTCCCGAACCACCCTGAATGTATGTTTTGGGCCCTGTAGGCCCATATAAGGGACGTTAAACATATGTATGAAAGTTTTTAATTTAGAAAAAATTTTGTCGCTGATTTTTTTACATGATTGATCATATTAAGTTTGGTAATGCCTCGTACCCTATTCTAGGCTCGGAATACGGGTAGGGGGTGTTACAAATTTAATTTCGTTGAGTACTTTTAATTCAAAAGTGTATAGATACACAGCTAAAAGTGGGGTTTTAAAGATTTCCAAAGGTTCTCTTGTTGTGATGAAAAGGCAAAGAAAGATTGCCAAGTTATATGTTTTGCAGGGTTTTACTGTTACTGGTGATGCAGCTGTCGCTTCCTCTTCCTTGTCAGATGATGATATTACAAAACTTTGGCATATGCGCCTAGGGCATATGAGTGAGAATGGTATGGTAGAATTGAGCAAAAGAGGACTTCCTGATGGGCAAGGAATTTGCAAACTAAATTTCTATGGGCACTGTGTTTTTGGGAAGCAAAAGAGAGTTCGATTCTGTAACGCCCCCACGCCAGAGACCGTCGCCGGAGTCGAGTATGAGGTGTTACTAAGCTTAATTTAACATATTTAGAACTTTGGATTATTTATTTCTACATTCACAGCTTTTAAGCTACTTGCATCACAGTCACAAGAAAAATCATATCTCGAGTTACGAAACTCGAAATCAAGATCCGTAAATTTTCCCTAAATCTAGACTCATATACCTATCTACTAATTTTTTCTAGAATTTTTGGTTGGGCCAATTAGTACAGTTTATTAGTTAAAGTTACCCTTGTTTCAGGACTTGACTGGTCTGACCTCTGTTTACTACGAACCCCATTTCTCTCTGTACAAAATCCATATGACTATGAGGTTTATTTCTCCTGAAAGTAAACTCAATAAGGTTTCTGAGAATATAAAATAAACTACCTAATTATATCTTTAAAATTTATGGTGAATTTCTAAAGTTGGAACAGGGGATTCAGAAACTGCTATGACCCTGTTTCACTAAAATTCAAATATCTTGTAACATATAATTTCTTTACCTGTTTCATTTGTTTCATGTGAAACTAGACATAATAAGCTTCAATTTGATATGTAGTCCATCACTAAGTTCAATTTCTATGATTTTTAGTAAATTTTTAAACTCGCGCCAGTGTTGCTGCAGTATTCTGTTTATGGCAAATTTCATCCCTTTTATGAGTTTTTATGCACTAAGTATCTTAATAATTTTCCTTAACATCAAATATAATCTAAACTAAATATTTTCATAATTTATCATTATCAAGCATTTCCTCAATCATTCCATCACCATACCATAAGATCATTTACACAAAAAAGGTATATTGCTATACATGCCATACTTAAATTTACAAGCCATTACCAAAAGTCTTCCGGATAGTGTGACTGAGCCTTCGGCCTATCCCGACTCCTGAGCTGGCTTGTCCAAAACTACAATGAGTAAGAAGGAGGGAGTAAGCATAAATGCTTAGTAAGTTCATATGCAAATAATAAGTAACATAACAAACAGTCATACCAATCAACATTAGCATGTATCACTAAAACACATATCACATTTTTAATCATTTTTCATCATCTTATTACCTTATCGTGGTTGTATCAATACTCAACCCGAGGGTTAAATACATACCTATCCAAAATATCCATTTCACATCACTTACCAATACGTCTCTTTACATCTCGAATATTCCTCCATTTGAGTAGAACTTTACCCGTTGAACACATCGGAATATAATTCGGATACATGGATAACTTGCACATAAGTGCCATATATGCAATCAAGCAATCATGTAACCCGCCCATAAGCGAACTCAGACTCAACTCAACGAGCTCGGGCGTTCGCATCCATAAGTGAACTCGGACTCAACTCAACGAGTTCGGATGCCTAGTTACATCTCACGAACTCGGACTCAACTCAACGAGTTCGGACATTCGCATCCATAAGTGAACTCGGACTCAACTCAACGAGTTCGGATGCTCAACCATCCTAGTGACATGTCACTTGTATCCTAATCTATTCCTAAGGTTCAAACGGGCTTTTTCCTTGAACACTTATCCTTGCCGTCTTCCGTAGAATGCCGAAATCAATACTCGGTAACAATTATATTTAACAAGTAGCTCGCATAATTTACATATTATTTGAAATTAACCACAAAGCATACATTTCATAATTAAATTCAGCATAGCATATAATTAACATCAATAACTTAAAAATAACAATTATGCTACTTTATTTACACATGAACTTACCTTGGTACCAAAATACAAAGATTTTGCAATTTAGTCCACAATCTTTTCTTTTCCTCGATTGAGGTCGATTCCACGTCTTTCTTGATCTAAAATAACACATTTAGCTTATTTAATACTCACATTATCAAATTAATCCTTAACTCAAATTTTGGCAAAATTACAATTTTACCCCTAAACTTTTGCATATTTACATTTTTGCCCCTAGGCTCGGGATTAAATTTTATTCCTTATTCTTATGTTTTACAACATGTTGATCACTTTTCTCTTCTATAGCAACATCAAATTCTCACTCTAACATGTACTTGTGACTATTAGGTATTTTTACCGATTAAGCCCTTTTACTCGTTTTTGCTTAAAATCGAGTAGTACAAGTTGTCTAACATAATTTAAAACTTCATATTCTATCATAAAACATCAAAATACACAAATTTCACCTATGGGTATTTTTCCAAATATAAACCCTAGGTTAAATTATTGCTAACATAAGCTTTATCGAGTTACCGGGATCTCAAAAACGTAAAAATCATTAAAAACGGGGCTTGGAATCACTTACTATGGAGCTTGGAAGCTTGAAACAAACCCTAGCTATGGAGAAACCTTGAAATTTCGGCCTAATGAAGAAGATGGACAAAAATTGGCTTTTAATTTTGTTTTTAATTCATTTTAATAACTAAATGACCAAAATACCCTTACTACTAAACTTTCTAAAAATTCCTTCCATGTCCTAATTTTGTCCATGAACTTAAAATTGGTCAAATTGCTATTTAAGACCTCCTCATTAATATTCCAAAACAATTTCATACTAAAAACTTCTAGAATGCAAGTTTTGCAACTTATTCGATTTAGTTCCTACTTTCAATTTAAGCACTTTAGGCATAGAATTTCATCACGAAATTTTCACACAATCATGCAATCATATCATAAACCTCAAAATAATTATAAAATAATTATTTCTATCTCGGATTTATGGTCACGAAACCACTATTCCGATTAGGCCCTAATTCGGGATATTACAACTCTGCCCCCCTTTAAGGATTTTGGTCCTCGAAAATCTTACCGGTAAACAGATGTGGGTATTGATTTCTCATAGTTTCTTCGGATTCCCATGTAGCTTCTTCTACTCCATGCCTTTGCCACAACACCTTCACAAGTGTAACATTTTTATTCCTTAGTTGTTTGACCTCTCGAGCTAAAATCTTAATCGGTTCTTCTTCGTAGGTCATATCTGGTTGTAGTTCAATTTCTGTCGGTGAAACTACATATGAAGGATCCGAACGATACCGACGTAACATAGATACGTGGAATACATCATGAATCTTCTCTAATTCAGGTGGTAATGCTAGCCGATATGCTACCGGTCCAACTTTTTCAATTACTTCATACGGCCCAACAAAACGCGGACTTAATTTGCCCTTCCGTCCAAATCTAAGGACTTTCTTCCACGGAGTCACCTTTAAAAATACTTTATCACCAACTTGAAATTCAATGTCCTTTCGCTCTAGGTCTGTATAAGATTTCTGTCTATCTGAAGCAGCTTTCAAACAATCTCGAATTATCTTCACTTTTTCTTCAGTTTCTTTTATTAGATCAACTCCATAAATCTGATTTTCCTTGAGTTCAGTCCAATACAATGGCGTTCGACACTTACGACCATATAATGCTTCATAAGGTGCCATTTTCAAGCTCGTCTGATAACTATTATTGTAAGCAAATTCCACCAACGGTAAGTATCTTTCCTAACTTCCTTGAAATTCCAATACACAACATCTAAGCATATCTTCAAGAATCTGAATTATTCTTTCTGATTGTCCATCAGTTTGTGGATGAAAAGCAGTACTGGAATTTAACTTCGTACCTAACGCGTCTTGCAACTTTTGCCAAAACCGCGAGGTAAACCTTGGATCTCTATCTGAAATAATCGATAATGGTATTCCGTGTAATCTAACAATTTCTCTAATATACAGTTCAGCCAACTTGTTAAGAGAATAGTCCGTACATACCAGGATAAAATGAGCCGACTTAGTTAATCTGTCAACTATTACCCAGATGGCATCTTTCTTTCCCGGAGTCAATGGCAATCCTGAAACAAAATCCATAGTAATCCGATCCCATTTCCATTCAGGAACCATAATAGGCTGGAGTAATCCTGAAGGTACTTGGTGTTCAGCTTTCACCTGTTGACAAATTAAGCATTTGGACACAAACTCTGATATATCTCTTTTCATTCCATTCCACCAATACATTTTCTTCAAGTCATTATACATTTTCGTACTACCCGGATGAATCGAGAAATAACCACTATGTGCTTCCTGTAGGATCTTTTGAATCAATTCCTCATTCTTCGGTACACAAATCCGATCTTTAAACATTAAGCACCCATCAGAACCAATTCTGAAATCTGATCCCGTATCAGCTTCACACTGTTTTCTTTTGGCTAGCAAATCTTGATCATTTTTCTGAGTTTCAAAAATCTCTTGTAAAAACATCGATCTTGCTCTTAACTCTGCTAGAATCGAACCGTCATCTGACATTTTCAACTGAGTGTTCATAACTCTCAAAGAAAACAACAACTTTCTACTTAAAGCATCGGCAACCACATTCCCTTTTCCCGGATGATAATCAATAACAAGCTCATAATCTTTCAATAACTCCAACCATCTTCGCTGTCTCAAATTCAAGTCTTTTTGTGACATCAAGTATTTAAGACTTTTGTGATCGGTATATACTCGGCACTTTTCACCATACAAATAATGTCACCAAATCTTCAAAGCAAACACCACTGCAGCCAATTCCAAATCGTGAGTAGGATAATTCCTCTCATGAGGTTTTAACTGCCTCGAAGCATAAGCCACCACTTTTCCTTCTTGCATGAGTACACACCCCAAACCATTTAGAGAAGCATCACTATACACCACAAATTCTTTACCTAATTCGGGTTGTACCAACACTGGTGCTTCAGTTAATAACTTTTTCAATTCTTCAAAACTCTGTTGACATTCTTCCGTCCATTCAAATTTAACATCCTTTCGGAGTAGTCTAGTCATAGGAGCAGCAATTATAGAAAATCCATTTACAAACCACCGATAATACCCAGCTAGCCCCAAGAAACTTCTAACTTCAGTTACGTTTTTCGGTGGTTTCCAATCAACAATGGCTGAAATTTTACTAGGATCAACCCATATACCATCACCTGAAACAATATGACCCAAAAATCCAACTTCCCGGAGCCAAAATTCACTTTTACTAAACTTAGCATACAGCTGCTTATCTCTCAAAGTTTGCAAAACTATCCTCAAATGCTCAGCATGCTCTGTCTCATCTTTTGAATAAATTAAAATATCATCTATAAACACCACAACAAATCTGTCCAAGTATGGCCGAAATATGCGATTCATTAAATCCATAAACACAGCAGGAGCATTTGTCAACCCGAATGGCATAACTAAAAATTCATAATGACCGTACCTTGTTCTAAAAGCAGTTTTAGGCACATCCGACTCCTTTACCCGCAGTTGGTAATACCCAGATCTCAAGTCAATCTTTGAAAACCATGTCGCTCTTTTTAGCTGATCAAACAAATCATCAATTCTTGGCAACGGATACTTGTTTTTTATTGTCACCTTGTTTAACTGCCGATAATCAACACACAACCTCATAGAACCATCCTTCTTTTTCACAAATAACACGGGAGCACCCCAAGGTGAAAAACTCGGTCTCACAAAACCTTTATCAGTCAACTCTTGCAACTACGACTTTAATTCCTTCAACTCTGCTGGTGCCATTCTATACGGAGCAATCAAAATCGGAGCTGTTCCCGGTATCAAATCAATACCAAATTCTACTTCCCTGACTGGAGACAAACCCGGCAATTCTTCTGGAAATACGTCCGCAAATTCACACACAACCGGCACTGATTCAACTTTCTTTTCAACTTTTTTTGTATTAATTACATACGCCAAATAAGCTTCATAACCCTTTCTCAGATATCTTTGAGCCGACATTGAAGAAATCACACTAGGCAATGCCTCTGATTTATCTGATTCAACCCGCAGAGTTTCACCATTTTCACACTTTAATTCTATAACCTTTTCTTTGCAATTTATTTTAGCATCATGCAATGTCAACCAATCCATACCCAAAATAACATCAAACTCATCAAACGGCAACAACATCAAGTCGGCCGGAAAGTAATGATCCCAAATCATTAAAGGACATTTCTTACATACTTTATCAACAGTCACACATTTGCCTAACGGATTCGACACTCTAATCATAAATTCTGTGTTCTCAACAGGTATATTCATACTAGACACCAATTTCATGCACACATATGAATGAGTAGAACCGGGATCAATCAAAGCAATAACATTGACATTATAGAGAGAAAATGTACCGGTAATCACATCAGGTGAGGAAGCATCTTCACGCGCTTTAATAGCATAAGTTCTAGCCGGAGCCCTTCCTTCAGGTCTAACCGGTGCATCCCTGGCTACATTCTTACTGCTTGTTTCACTTCCAGCTTTTCTCGGATACCTTCCCCTCGAGTCTGCACCACTAGCTTTTACATTCTGAAATTTTTCTTTCTCAGCTCTCTCTAGGCAGTCTCTAATAAAATGATCCGGAGAACCACATCGAAAACATTCATTTGCTCTGCACGGACCAAAATGATTTCTACCACACCGCTGGCACTCGGGTTTAACAAATCTCGAGTTCCCTACACTGGCTGCAGAAGTATTCTGAGATTTAGGACCCACATTTTGCTTCTTATAATTCCCATATGATTGTCCAGCTGAAGCTTGGGAACGAGGATTCATATTCCTTGACTTTCTAGGTTGCTGTGAAAATGAACTACTCATCGGTCTTTTCTTCCAATTTCTAGTCTCAGCCTCTACCTTTTTCTTTTCTTTAAGTAGTTCTTCAGCCTTACAAGCTCGATCAACCAGTACTACCATTTCTTTTAGTTCAAGGATCCCGACAAATACTTTAATGTCTTCGTTGAGCCCGTCTTCAAATTGTCGGCACATCTTGGCTTCTGTAGGAACATATTCCTTGGCATACTTACTCAATCGAACAAACTCTCTTTCATATTCTGAGACTGTCATATTACCTTGCTTCAGCTCAAGAAACTCTTTACATTTCTGATCAATAAACCTTTCACTAATATATTTCTTCCGAAACTCTTCTTGAAAGAATTCCCAGGTTACCCTCTCTTTCGGTACCACCGAAATCAAAGTCTTCCACCAATTATAGGCTGAATCTCTCAACAAAGATGTAGCACATTTCAAACATTCTTCAGGTGTACAAGATAATTCATCAAATACCCGGATAGAATTTTCAAGCCAGAACTCTGCTTTCTCTGCATCATCATCAATATTTGCTCTAAATTCTTTAGCCCCTTGTTTACGAATTCTGTCAACGGGGGTTCTGTGAAATTTTATCATATCCATACCTTGAGGCATCGGGGGTACAGGTTGAGGAATTGGGGGAGGTGGGGGAGGTCGTACATTTGGGTTCGTACGAACGAACTCAGTGTACCATGCACTCATCATTTGGAGAAAGGCTTCCCGATCCCTTTCTCCTCCTCCCTGACCAACAGTAGGGGGTGGGTTTTCAGTCGGCGCTGCTCCTTCAGCCGGAGCTGGTGCATTACTCTCTACTTCATCTGCCACAGCTGGATCGGGATCCATTTACTATATAAAAAAATTCATTTAAAAAGGTCAGAAGTCGTCACACTATCACAATTCATACATATGGCATGTATAGCAAAATCCGTACATACAACACGTAGTCTGAGAACTGACTAAACCTGCTCTGATACCACTAAATGTAATGCCCCCACGCCCGAGACCGTCGCCGGAGTCGAGTATGAGGTGTTACTAAGCTTAATTTAACATATTTAGAACTTTGGATTATTTATTTCTACATTCATAGCTTTTAAGCTACTTGCATTACAGTCACAAGAAAAATCATATCTCGAGTTACAAAACTCGAAATCAATATCCGTAAATTTTCCCTAAATCTAGACTCATATACCTATCTACTAATTGTTTTCTAGAATATTTTGTTGGGCCAATTAGTACATTTTATTTGTTAAAGTTACCCCTGTTTCAGGACTTGACTGGTCTGACCTCTGTTTACTACGAACCCCATTTCTCTCTGTAAAAAATCCATATGACTATGAGGTTTATTTCTCCTGAAACTAGACTCAATAAGGATTCTGATAATATAAAATACACTACCTAATTATATCTTTAAAATTTATGGTGAATTTATAAAGTTGGAATAGGGGATTCAGAAACTGCTATGACCCTGTTTCACTAAAATTCAAATATCTTGTAACATATAATTCCTTTACCTGTTTCATTTGTTTCATGTGAAACTAGACATAATAAGCTTCAATTTTATATGTAGTCCATCACCAAGTTCAATTTCTATGATTTTTAGTAAATTTTTAAACTCGCGTCAGTGTTGCTGCAGTATTCTGTTTATGGCAAATTTCATCCCTTTTATGAGTTTTTATGCACTAAGTATCTTAATAATTTTCCTTAACATCAAATATAATCTAAACTAACTATTTTCATAATTTATCATTATCAAGCATTTCCTCAACCATTCCATCACCATACCATAAGATCATTTACACAAAAAGGTATATTGCTATACATGCCATACTTAAATTTACAAGCCATTACCAAAAGTCTTCCGGATAGTGTGACTGAGCCTTCGACCTATCCCGACTCCTGAGCTGGCTTGTCCAAAACTACAATGAGTAAGAAGGAGGGAGTAAGCATAAATGCTTAGTAAGTTCATATGCAAATAATAAGTAACATAACAAACAGTCATACCAATCAACATTAGCATGTATCACTAAAACACATATCACATTTTTAATCATTTTTCATCATCTTATTACCTTATCGTGGTTGTATCAATACTCAACCAGAGGATTAAATACATACCTGTCCAAAATATCCATTTCACATCACTTACCAATACGTCTCTTTACATCTCGAATATTCCTCCATTTGAGTAGAACTTTACCCGTTGAACACATCGGAATATAATTCGGATACATGGATAACTTGCACATAAGTGCCATATATGCAATCAAGCAATCATGTAACCCGCCCATAAGGGAACTCGGACTCAACTCAACGAGCTTGGGCGTTCGCATCCATAAGTGAACTCGGACTCAACTCAACGAGTTCGGATGCCTAGTTACATCTCACGAACTCAGACTCAACTCAACGAGTTCGGACATTCGCATCCATAAGTGAACTCGGACTCAACTCAACGAGTTCGCATGCTCAACCATCCTAGTGACATGTCACTTGTATCCTAATCTATTCCTAAGGTTCAAACGGGCTTTTTCCTTGAACACTTATCCTTGCCGTCTTCCGTAGAATGCCGAAATCAATACTCGGTAACAATTATATTTAACAAGTAGCTCGCATAATTTACATATTATTTGAAATTAACCACAAAGCATACATTTCATAATTAAATTCAGCATAGCATATAATTAACATCAATAACTTAAAAATAACAATTATGCTACTTTATTTACACATGAACTTACCTTGGTACCAAAATACAAAGATTTTGCAATTTAGTCCACAATCTTTTCTTTTCCTCGATTGAGGTCGATTCCACGTCTTTCTTGATCTAAAATAACACATTTAGCTTATTTAATACTCACATTATCAAATTAATCCTTAACTCAAATTTTGGCAAAATTACAATTTTACCCCTAAACTTTTGCATATTTACATTTTTGCCCCTAGGCTCGGGATTAAATTTTATTCCTTATTCTTATGTTTTACAACATGCTGATCACTTTTCTCTTCTATGGCAACATCAAATTCTCACTCTAACATGTACTTGTGACTATTAGGTATTTTTACCGATTAAGCCCTTTTACTCGTTTTTGCTTAAAATCGAGTAGTACAAGTTGTCTAACATAATTTAAAACTTCATATTCTATCATAAAACATCAAAATACACAAATTTCACCTATGGGTATTTTTCCAAATATAAACCCTAGGTTAAATTATTGCTAACATAAGCTTTATCGAGTTACCGGGATCTCAAAAACGTAAAAATCATTAAAAACGGGGCTCGGAATCACTTACTATGGAGCTTGGAAGCTTGAAACAAACCCTAGCTATGGAGAACCCTTGAAATTTCGGCCTAATGAAGAAGATGGACAAAAATTGGCTTTTAATTTTGTTTTTAATTCATTTTAATAACTAAATGACCAAAATACCCTTACTACTAAACTTTCCAAAAATTCCTTCCATGTCCTAATTTTGTCCATGAACTTAAAATTGGTCAAATTGCTATTTAAGACCTCCTCATTAATATTCCAAAACAATTTCATACTAAAAACTTCTAGAATGCAAGTTTTGCAACTTATTCGATTTAGTCCCTACTTTCAATTTAAGCACTTTAGGCATAGAATTTCATCACGAAATTTTCACACAATCATGCAATCATATCATAAACCTCAAAATAATTATAAAATAATTATTTCTATCTCAGATTTATGGTCACGAAACCACTATTCCGATTAGGCCCTAATTCGGGATATTACAGATTCACCAGAGGAATCCATAACGCAAAGGGAACGTTGGAGTATATTCATTCTGATCTGTGAGGGCCATCCAGAGTGCATTCGAGAGGTGAAGCTAATTATATGCTAACCTTTATTGATGATTTTTCCTGAAAAGTTTGGGCGTTCTTCCTGAAGCAGAAAAGTGATGTGTTTTCCGCATTTAAGTCTTGAAAAATTATGATTGAAAAATAGACGGGAAAACAAATAAAATACCTCCGTACAGACAATGGCTTAGAGTTCTGTTTTGATGATTTTAATAGATTGTGAAAGTCAGAAGGGATCGTGAGACACTTGGCAGTTCGTCATACTCCACAGCAAAACGGCATTGCAGAACGAATGAACAGAATGATCATAGAGAAGGTTCGATGTATGTTTTCGAATGCCAACTTACCGAAGTCGTTTTGGGCAGAAGCAGCCTCTACTGCATATTTTTTGATCAATTGATCTCCATCCGTTGCTATTGAGAAAAAGACTCCACAAGAGATATGGTCTGGTAATCCTGCTAATTATTCTGATTTAAAGATCTTTGAGTGTCCTGCGTATGCTCATGTTGATAATGGAAAATTGGAACCGAGATCCATTAAATGTGTTTTTCTTGGTTATAAAACTGGTGTAAAAGGGTATAAGTTATAGTGTCCTGAAAATAGAAAAGTTGTGATTAGCAGAGATGTTGTTTTTAATGAAACTGCTATGCTACCTAACTTATCTCTTAAAGACTTTTCCAATAAAGAAAATCAAAAGCAGGTGGAGTATCAGATTAATACAGAGTCGACTACTCAAGCCAGTACAAAAATTGAGAATAGAGTTACTTCTTCACCGCAATACGCTATTGCCAAAAACAGAACTAGAAGAGAAATTAAACCTCCAAAGAAGTATGCCGATGCTGATCTAGTTGCTTATGCTTTAAATGTGGCTGAAGATATAGATGCGAATCAAGAACCATCTAATTATTCTGAGGCAGTTAGCTGTGAAGACTTAGAAAAGTGGATGTTTGCTATGCAAGAGGAGATGGAATCACTTCACAAAAACAGAACATGGGATCTTGTGAAACTTCTTAAAGGTAAAAAGGCTGTTCGTTGGAAATTTGTTTGAAAAGAAAGAAGGGACTACAGGAGTTGAAGAACCCAGATATAAAGCAAGGCTTATTGCAAAGGGTTACAGTCAAATTCTAGGAGTGGTGTAACACCCCTATCCCGTAACCATCGCCGGAATAAGTAAGGGGCATCACCGGACTTGTAACTCATGACAGAACGATAAAACTTTTTTTTTATTTTAGATCATTCATTTGGATAAACACTAAACATAGCCAGGGATAAAATGTAAACTTCTATAAGTAAACATTCAAAAGATGTCATTTTCGCATGGCTTATATACAATAACCAAATTATTCTTTCGCTACTAGTCTGTTCTATACATGCCATAAGATAATCCAATCTCATGGCTACCGTAATGGTAGATAGTGTGATGAAGTGCTGACGATCCCCGAGCTAGTAGTCAGAATCCACAACCTACAGACCAAAAACATGAACGAACAGAGTAAGCTTTCGTAAGCTTAGTAAGTTTTAAGCAAAACGATAATTTTGTTGAATCAATGATGTTTTTCACATATACTTAATCTAGATAAAATCTCATTTGACCCAATATACCTAACCAAAATTTCACATAATTTAATTCGCCTTTCTTTAGCCCTGAGCTTTAAGTCGCAAAGTGTTTTCATTCAATATCTTTGGTCATTCATTTCAACTGTTCGATGAAGTTAATCAAGAGCTTCATCTCAAACTATAATATCAATAAACGCATCACTTAACTCTCACATATATATACTTTCGTACAATAGTGATCTAGATGGTCGAATATTTCCAAAGCACATTCTTCATCAACTGAAGATGGATTCACATGGCAAGCACATTCTTCACCAATTTACAACTTTCAATAATCCTTCCCACTTGTTCATAATCACATCCATATTTTCAAGTATTTCAACATGACAAGTACTAAATTTCTGTAGGCACCTAAAGAACCAAACATATTCCTTATTACATATACGTAAGTTTACAGAATATAATCCTTACCTTGTACTGGCACATCTAGCTGAACCCAACCCGTACTCAAATCATAAGGCCTTTGGGCAGAATATGCACTAATACATAAGAATATTTCATCCCATACTTCATTATACAAGCATACCATTACCAATTAGATCATTCTCATATTTGAAGTTATAATATTGATCACATTTACATACCTTTTTGATACTAATAATTCACTTTGAAATCAATCCACCGACGAGTAAGTAATACGTACCTGAACATCTTTAAATACGTAATAATTATTTGATGGTAACTTACTGCGGATACTCAATATCAAAGTCTTACTTGAATCTTCAGGTCTTCAAAACCCGGATATAGTACGAGCACGAAGCATACGGACATTAATTCAGAATAATATTCCCGCATAAAGCCTGCGGGATCTTAACCCGGATACAGTACTGGCACAAATGCCCTTCGGGACTTATCACATTTATATACTTTCACATCCATCACATTGGCCATTCGGCCTTATCACATATATACACCTTCACATCCATCACATCGGCCATTAGGTCTTATCTCATATATACACTTTCACATTCATCACATTGGCCATTCGGCCTTATCACATATATACACTTTCACATTCACCACATCGGCCATTAGGCCTTGTCACATATATACACTTTCACATTCATCACATTGGCCATTCGGCCTTATCACATATATACACTTTCACATTCATCACATCGGCCATTAGGCCTTGTCACATATATACACTTTCACATTCATCACATTGGCCATTCGGCCTTATCACATATACATATCTTGTACATCAATTTCATCATAACAAAATTGACTAGGTATACTAGTCATTTACAGCTTATAGCTTCACTTTAATACGGATTTGGTACTTTGATTACCAATATTTAATCGATAGCTTATAAGCAACTCAAATAGTTTTATTAAGGTTTACAACATAATCACAAATTCAGCACAAGCTGTTTTTCCTGAGCAACAGTCATTAAATTGTTCGTAAATGGAGCTACGAAACTCCAAATGAAGTGCCGTTAATTTTCCCTGAAAATAGACTCATACATATTTTATCCAAAAAATTTTCAGAATTTTTGGTTTGGCCAATAAATACCAGATTTTTCTTAAAGTTTCCCCTATTTCACTATTTGACTATTCTGACCACTCTTCACTACGAATCAAAATTCTCATTGTAAAAAATTCAAAATATGTTCTAGTTTATTTCATTTGAAACTAGACTCGCTAAGTCATCTAGCATATAAATTTTGTATTTTAAATTTTTTTTTACAATTTATAATGATTTTCTAAAAACAGAATAGAGGATTACAGTGTCATTCTGCACTGTCTCACACAACTTTAAATATCTCATTATCGGAAATTCCTTTGCTTACACGGTTTCTTTTATAAGAAACTAGACTCATTAAGCTTTAATTTCATGTTTTATTCAGCCTCTAATTCAAGTCCATAAATTTATGGTGATTTTCTAAAGTCACGTTACTGCTGCTGTCCTAAGCAGATTATTTCAAATTACACTTAAATTTCCAAGCTCAAACACTTAAGAACTTACCATTTGAGCTTAGAACATATCATGGCCCATCATATCTTATTAAATCAACTCAATATGTTCTATTATGATTGAATTTACTCAACGTTTAATCACTTAAAACTTACCTCGGAAGTGGTCGACGACTAGATATCCACGGCTATTCGTTTACTTTCTCTTTTCCTTTATCCGACTTTGATCCTCTTTGCTCTTAAGCTTAAGTGAAACAATAGATTGGCTTAGGTACTTAACTAATATTATTCACTTGACAATCACATTTGGCAATCACATATCATTTTCAATATGTATTAATTAATAAAACATGCCATGACTCGATTTCATGCTTATTTAATCTATATCTAATTCACATTCACAAGCAAAGAGTCACTTAATTTATCATTCTTTCTTATACAAGAATTTAATCATATTGCCAAATGTCCTTATGTGTACATGGTACATACATAAGGCATACATATACATAATTCATATTCATTCCATTTAAGTACTTAAAACTTACAAAGGAATCAAACTCAAATACTTAAGAACCTACTTTTCAAACACACCTATAGCCGAAACATATGTATATGAATATAAGATTTTCCCTCATTTGAAGAAAGCACAAATACATAATTCACTCTCTCACATACCCTTTTTGCACTTCACATTATCATATCCATTCAACACTTTCACTAAGTGTAGCCCAATATCTTATTAACAACTAATTCGGATAACACATAAAGAACATCTCAATTTATATTCATTCAAAATCAAGCTAAAACTAAATTTAATTACTCAACTTAATATGCGGCATTTATCTACCAATTCAAATGACAAGTTGAATTCATGGTCGAATGCAACAATCAACCCAATTACATAATCAATTTATCACTTAGGTGCTAATTTGAATAATTCTCATACAACTATTATCAATACACATTAATTTTTGTATAAGCCCCCACATTGTCGATTTTCACAATCAACATAGTCACAAGGGCTCACCCTATCCACTCAAAGTTCAATTCACCAATTAAGCAAATGCTATTAATGCTAAGAATTTTTTTTTACAATTTATCCTAGTTTGCCGAAAGAAATTATGCCCTAATTCATGAACTTAAACAACATTGGCCAACTTTCCAAGCTCATTTGAGCCATCAAGCACATTTAGTTTGTTCATACTCAACTAGAATCAATTATCCTCCCAAAATCATCAAACATACAAAATATACCCCATTAAGCTCATGACCGATTGCTACATGCTTCATGAACACAAAAATTTTCACATGGGTCTTGTTGCAAGCTTCAAAACCAACCAAAATTCACAAATTTTCAAAGAAAATAACATGAACCTTACCTTATTTGAAGCCTTCTTTTGCCGAATGCCCTAAGCTCAAAGGTTTCTATTTTCTTTCTCAACTCACGGCAAGAAGAAGAAGAAATGGCCTTGTTATTTTCACCTCAAACAAATTTTATTCATTTATTTTATTAACTTTTATTATTTCTATTTTATGAAACCATTTTATTTAATATAAACAAATATATTATTAACATTATTTACTAACATACAAAGCACAAAATGCCAAAACAAAGTCATCATTACCTTCCACTAACATTAAAAGGGGAAATTTGACATGCAACTCCACTATTTTGCATGCATGAATCAACTAGTCATCACACATTTCCCCATCATACTTTCAAAGTTTACTACTAAGCCCTTTTTAGTGAAATTCACATTTATAACTCTAAGTTAAAACATCAAAAATGTCACACATGAATTAACACATATTATAGGCATCAAAATGAGTATTAAATTATTTTTATGTCTCGGTTTTGTGGTCCCGAAACTACTTTCTGACTAGGGTCAAATTAGGGATGTCACAAGTGGACTTCACAGATGTGTTCTCCCCAGTTTTAAGCATAGTTCGATTCGAGCTTTGCTTGGATTGTGGCCATGCATGATTTGGAGCTTGAGCAGTTAGATGAAAAAACTACATTTTTTCATGGAAAACTTGAGGAGGATATTTACATCAACAACCAGATGGTTTTACAGTCTCAAAAAAAGAAGACTATGTTTGCTTGCTGAAAAAGTCCCTTTACGGTTTGAAACAGTTACCAAGACAGTGGTACAAGAGATTTGATTCCTTTATGACTTCTCATGATTTCAAAAGAAGTAGTTTTGACAGTTGTGTTTACTTTAAGAAAAATAGTGATGGTTCTTTTGTGTATCTACTTCTTTATGTTGATGACATGTTGATAGCAGCAAAAGATAAAAGAGAGTTAAGAAAGGTCAAAACCCAACTAAGTGAAGAATTTGAGATGAAAGATTTGGGACCAGCAAAGAAGATATTTGGTATGGAGATTCTCAGAGATAGAAAAGCAAGTAAATTGTACCTAAGTTAGAAGGGGTACATTGAGAAAGTTCTTTGCAGGTCCAATATGCAGAGTGCTAAGCCTGTTAGTACTCCTTTAGCAGCCTATTTCAGACTTTTATCGACTTTGTCTCCACAATCAGATGATGAGATTAAGTACATGTCACATGTTCCATACTCTAGTGTAGTGGGATCTCTCATGTATGTTATGGTTTGTTCACGTTCAGATTTATCATATGCAGTTAGTGCAGTTAGCAGATATATGGAGAATCCCGGTAAAGAACATTGGAAAGTAGTTCAGTGGATTTAAAGATACTTACGAGGTACTACTGATGTTTGCTTACAGTTTGGAAGAACTAGAGATGGAGTCATTGGTTATGTTGATGCTGATTTTGCTGGAGACCTTGATAGAAGAAGATCTCTCACAGGTTATGTCTTTACAATCGGAGGTTGTGCAATCAGTTGGAAAGCCAATTTGCAAACTACAGTCGCTTTGTCTACCACTGAAGCTGAGTACATGGCGATTACTAAGGCTTGTAAAGAAGCTATTTGGTTGAAGGGGCTCTTTAGTGAACTCAATGAAGACCTTCAAATCAGTACAGTATTTTGTGACAGTCAGAGTGCCATCTTTCTTACAAAAGATCAAATGTTTCATGAGAGAACAAAACACATTGATGTTCAGTATCATTTTGTTCATGATATTATTGCTCGTGGTGATATTGTTGTGAGCAAAATTAGTACTCATGAAAATCTTGCAGATATGATGACTAAGTCACTTCCTATAACCAAGTTTGAGCATTGCTTAGACTTGGTTGGTGTTCATTGTTGAAGTTAAACCCATAAGGGGTTTTATGGAAGATGTGGAGAACTTGTTCGTTGAGAGTTCGCGATGAAGAACTTGTTCATTGAGAATTCGTGTCAAGGTGGAGATTGTTAGAATTAAGTGACCTGAATCCTTATTTAAATAAAATACAGTGGTAAAATAAAATAAAAGAAGAATCTATATAGAATTACACTTCTTTTATTTTATTTTAGAATAAGGTTTTTTAAACCTTATTAAATTCTATCTATTTGATATTGATTAGAATAAGGTGTCTCAGTCTTACTAGAATATGGCTTTACAAGCCTATAAATAGACATAGTCTATTCCTCTTGTAACAATTTTTGAATTCAACATAGTGAATTTTCTTCTCCTCTGTCCGTGGTTTTTCCCCGAAAGGGTTTCCATGTAAAATTTGTGTTCTTTATTTTATTTTATTTTCACATATATAAATAGCTTTATTATAGCTTATAATTTGTTGATTTGATTGTTGTTTTCCTTAATTGAATTACTATGGTGATCATATCTCGTTATAAATTTTCTTTTCATTTCATTTAAAAAAATTCCAGTGACCAAACTTGCACAAAAATTTCATTTCTTTAGTTTTAGTATTTTCTCACTTTAGTTTTAGCTCTGGGAAAAGAATTCTTTTTTATAAGTATGTACAAAAACAGAGCTGAGTTTAATACTTTCTCCATTTTGTACATTTGTAAATGAAGTTTTAAAATTTCAACTTAAAAATTGATAATTTTTAAAATGAAATTATTTATATTTTTGTAGTTTTTAGAATTTAGCCTGTTGATTTTTTTTTTAATTTTTAAAATGCAAGTTCACTTGTTGATTTGGTTAAAATACTTTTTTCCAGATTCAGGTTCATTACTATTGATGCAAGATTTCAACAAGATGGAGAAGGTGGCAGAGGTTTGGAGCAGTTTACCTGTATATGGCGGGAGAGGCATCAATGATTAAGGTGAGGAGGAGTAGTAGTGGAGAGCTACCATGGAGGTGAAAGAAGGGCCCCAAAGATGGTGTATGGTGTATGGTGGTTGGACAAAATGGAGAGTGGGAGAGAGGAAGAGTCTCATTGCCCTAATCCTAAGAAGTGTATACAAAGGGGTCCTTGGTAGAACCTAGGTTGTGATAAAAATATTTATGTATAACAATTGTCCCCCTAATCAAAGGAAATGTTATAAAGTGACTTTGTTTGAGACAAAAAGCAGTAGTAAAGTCTCTGTGTTGTGGGAGAGGTCAATTTGATTTAGAAAAATTTGTTTATGTTTCTTCTCACAAAAAAAATTGTGATAATTTGTAGGCATTTGGAATTACACCAACATCCAGGCATTACAACTATTTGTAAGTATTTAGAATTATGCTACCCTTGAAGGTAAAGCATCCGTTCAGAATTAGGCTTGCCTTGGAGGTAGAGCAACTGTTCGAGGTTACGTTGATGTAATATAGAGAGCCATTGTTCAATGAGACTGTTCGGGATTGCACTAAGTATGTGAGGTGAAACTTTTCATTGAGACCTTTCAAGATTACACTAAGTATGTGAGGATTGATTAACATTAATAATTAATTGAAAAAGGGTAATGAAGATATGACATTTAAGAGGGTGTGACAGTTGGACATTTAGGAGCCGAACCCTTAAGCGTAATAAAGATATTACCTTTAGGAGTCATACCCTTAGGGAGTAATCCCTTAGAAGAGTGTGGGAGTTGTAAAGTTGAGTAATACATAATAAGCCGTCATTTAGGATTATGCTCATGGGCATCCATTTGGAATTACGTTTGAGAATGGTTCACCCTTAGAAGGCGGAGAGATGTAAGATTAAGCAATAAGTAATGAGCCACCTTTTAGGATTACGCTCGTAGGCAACCATTTAGAATTACGCTCGAGGATGGTTCACCTTTAGAGAGAAAAGATCTTTAAAATTGAGGAGTAAGCAATGAAAGACTGTGGTATATATCAACAAAAAGTAATATACATCATTGAAGGTGGGATTTTATACCTTTCTTGGTAGAATTTGTGTCAATTTTCCCTACAACACTCACACTATGTTTGGATTAATACTGGTAAAGGAAAAGAAAATAAAGGAAAGTAATAGAAAAGAAAAGAAAGATAAGGAAAGGATTATATATTATTTTGTTTGATTATTTAACTTAATAAAGGAAAGTAAAGTAAATTTAACCAATTTTGTTTGGTTAAACTGTGGAAAGAAAATGAAATAATTAAATATAATGATTTTTTACAATTGTAACCTTTTTTATATATAATAATGTAAAAATAAAGAGGGTAAAATTGATGTTTTATTATTTTGAAAATCTATTTACTTTCTTGTCCCTTAAATTTGAGGTAATTAAAAATTTGGCATTTTGAGGGAAAGTAAGGGATAGTTAACTCCCTTAGTGTGTGTTTGAGTGAGGAATTTGTAGGAAGGATTTTATTTGTATCAATGGTTTTAAAATTTTAAAAATAAATTTACTTTTTTGGATAAATATATGGGAGAATTTCAAATTTTGTGAGTAATTTTTATAGGGGATTTTAATAGCTCAATTTTTTTTAACACATAAAATCTAAATAGGTGGTTTTTCAAAACTCCTCATAATTTTATTTGACTTGATACACATGATCCCATAATAAAATAAAAAATTTCAACTTTTTTTAACATATACTTTTGAAATTTTAAAAATAATGAGATACTAATCTAAAAATATAATATAATGTTATGGTACAAATATTGAGATCTAATAATTTAAAAAAATATATATCAAACAAATTTAAAATTAAATACTCTTAATACTCTAAAAATAAAAAATAAAAATAAGATTGTTTTCTCAAAAAAATGTTACAATTTTTTTTAACAATAAAGAGATAGTAATTTAAAATATAAAATGTAATGATATGGTAAAAAAATAAAGGTTGATAATTTTTTTAACCTTAGAGTTTAAATATTTAACAACTTAAAGTAATAAAGAGTTAATAATTTTTTGTTGAAAATAAATTGAAAAAATAAAGAGTTAATTGTAAAATACTTGAAGGATAAAAATAGTATTTTGAATGTTGTAAAGTTGTTTACATTTCCTTTCCTCTCATTTCCCTCTCTTTATAAAAATAACTTATCCAAACAAAGGAAAAGAATCCATATAATAATCTTGGCAAGCTATGCCCGTGTCATGATACTTGATTGGATTACTTTGACTTCAAATCTAAAATTACTATTATGGGCTTTTGGGATGGCTTTCATTGGAATGAACCACTTTGATTGGTTTTGGAGATCGGGTGTAGATCAATGTTCACTGCACCAATTGTTGACATAGACTTTAACAAGGAGGAAAAGATAGTGGATGAGAGTGTTTGTTCACCTAAGTTAGGCGGAGAGCTAACGCAAGGAGAAGGAGAAGGAGAATGGTCTTAAGGAGGACAATAAGAGCCAGTAGGGTTGATCATGGACAAGAGAGGGAAGATCCTTGGACCCTCGCCCACCCAAGCTTATATAGTGGGTCACCATTAATCCCATAGTGCCACGCAGTTGACAGTATGTTGGCCTACATAGTTGTGTAAGTTGGCCATGTATTAGTGCCATTACAGGTTAGTTGTCGCCATGGGGTGTACTATATGGTTCTACCATGAACGTGGGTTGTTCTACTCTGATATTCTTGTCCTTGAGGTCATATGTGATGGTTATGCCAATGTGACCCCAATCGAGGGGTGTGTCATGAAGGGTGAGTTGTGAACAGTTTGTAGACAAAATCTTTAAAGGTTTACAAATGGTTGCTTCTTGAGGGTAGCATAAGCTGTCACATGCTTGGCTGTATTGTAGAGGTGTTCATGGGTTGGGCCGAGCTTAAGCATGATAGTAACATTCTTTATGCTTTCCCAAGCTTAGTTCGGTTCGGAATATGGGCCTAAAATTTTGCTCAAGCCCATTCATATTTGTAAATGACTAACCCAAATCTATTTTAAGTCGCTTTTTATTTTTTAAAATATTTAATTATATTATTTTTAATTTAATATTTAATAAATATATATTTTATTTATTAAAATTTTATATATAGTTATCTTAATATGTTTAATGTTTACATTATAGTAGTATTATATATTACTATAGATTTAAATTTTATGTGATATAATTTACATAAAACATTACAGACTTAGAAATGGGAAAGGTCGGAGTTGGACCTTGAATGTTCAAGCCCGAGCCCAGTCTATATTTTAAAAGGACTTAAGTCCATTTTTCGAGCCTGATATTTTTTTGTCCAAACCCTCTCAAATTTCAAGTAAGCCTTCGGGCTTCAATGGGTAATTCAGCCAATGAATAAGTCTAGCTCTATTAGGGGTGTAACCATTACAATGCTATTTTTTTTTTTTAGTTTCATTGTTACTAAGTGAGGTTTTTTTTTTAGTTTCATGGTTACTAAGTAAGGATGTTAACAATTAAATTTAAATTTTAAAATTTAAAAAATAAAAAAAATTAATTCTTAAAAATAAAAGTAGAAAAACTAAATTTCAAATTTATAACATTCCAAAAATATAAGTTAAATTGATTTAAATTTTTTATTTGACTGGATCATGATAGATTCAAGCAGCAACAATATTAAAAGCATGCAAAATATGTAGTTATTTGAAATAAATAAAACCAACCATTTAGAAGCAGGTTCATAGAGATCCTCTTGGTATATACACAAATGATGCTTTTCAGTATTGTCTTACAAGTAAGGAATAAAGAGGTTATAATTAGAATTTTGTTTTTAGTACATTCATTAATTTGCTTTGGTTCATGAATATTGTTAAAAGGTAAATGAGTTGGGTTGTCAGCAATCAAATTCAGTTCTTTTAACTAAAAACATTTATCCTACCTAAACATTGAACCACTGGAAGGGATGGTGAAACAAGTCCTGATCATTTTCAACGAATCTGCCCATTTTTTTCTTTAATTTCATCATTCCTTTATTTTAATTCATTTGAAAGCAAAATGCTGCTTAACCTTCACGTTTGATTCGCTTCCACTTCATATATGTATATACACATCTATCATGTGTAGTTTGACTGAATGGATTGTGTGACAAACAATTAATTCTAAAGTTGCTCCCTCCTCCAATATATAAGCAATGCAGCAAATGATTGATATTCAGTGGGGAAAAAAAATGAGTCACACAAAGGTTCATTCACTGGGAAATATACCCTTTTCTTGGGAGGAGAAGCCAGGTGTTTCCAAGTCGTCCAAGCTCACCCGTTATGATCATCGGCACTGCCCTATTGACTCCTCCAAGAATTTGGTTCATGACAAGAAAGTTCCTCCGCCGCCTCCCTTCTCGAAACAGCCGCTACCGAAGAGGAGTGCATCGGTGAAGGGCTGTAGGTGGTGGCCGCAAGACCCTTTTCTTGCGGCTTATAAAGAGTGCACCAAAAGTGGGGGAAATGCTAAGTTGACGAGTGATGCTAGCAGAAATGGTGGCTCCAAATTATTAAGGAAGAAGAAGATTAGTTTTTCGTGCAAGGATTCGGCTGATGTTACAGATGATAATTTTGTGAGATGTTCCAATCTCCCTTCTCTTCCCAAAACGAGAATTCGTCCTCCACCGGAATTTGTTTATCCACTACAACATTTTTTCTGAAATAATACATAGAGCTATGAAGATGTAGAGGCATTGTATTGATGAATAAATTCATAACATGTATCAGTAGTTAATCAGTTGTTGATATAGTAATAAAAAGCTGCTGATTTCGTCGAAAGGAGCTTTTGGTTGATATATCATCAAGCATGTAGTAAACTAATCTTGTTTGGCTCACATGCAGATGGTGGTAAGAGCTAGGGGCATGCCCCGAATAAATTAAAATTTTTTTATTTAATATCTATCTATCTATACTATATTTAAGCTCTGAATTGAGTTAGTCTAATAAGTTAATTAAGTACTAATTCAGTTGAAAATTTAATAAAATGTTCTTCTATATACAAAGTAAATTATATTATTATGAAAATGATTTGTCTTTTTTATATAAAAACAATAAAAATATTAAAAATTTACACATTAAAATTTGAATAATGACACAACAAAATTTATTTTCTTTGGTGAAAAAACTAATTAAACTAACTACTTAAAACCTAATGTTCAACTACCCTATCGTTCCCATATCTTCCTAAAATATCCACAGTTTGTATAGAATCTCTTCTAGATGACTCCAAACTATACACTATACTATACTGTTTTGCCCAACTTATTGAGATCTTAATAGTGTCCATAAAATTCCAGGATAAGTCTTGAAATACAAAGAGATTCCTATTTTTCCATATGCGCCATGCTAACAAGCCAAATAATGTGGACCAAGGGACCACATTCCTTTCCATCCACCCAAAATTTCCCAAGTTTATCCTAGCCCATTCCAAGAGATTGAAAAAAAACTGTGCCTATCGATTCTTTGGCACAAAAGTACTTCCAAACATCTTTAATAGCCGAACAATCTCTAAGGCATGTAAAATACTTTCTATCTCATGATGACACACTAGACATGACGTATTCTGTCCAATACCTCTTCGAACACGTTCCTAGTTGGTAAGCAATCTTTGTTTGCAGGCTACCCATAAGAAAAACTAAACGCGGTGTGGTCTTTGATATTTCCAAACGGCCCTCCATCTAGTATCTTTTTTGTTCCATGAGACTGCTTTTAACATATGGTATGCACTTTTAACTGAAAAACCTCCAGTTGCAGTACGTGTGCAAAATTTTTTATCAAGGTCGGCTAGAGGTTGCAGTGGCGGAATGCTCGTAATCTTTTTGACAACTTCTAGTAAACATTTCTTAAAGGCCTTAAGATCCCAAGCTCTATCCTCTGTTACCATATCTTTAAGGAAACAGCTTCTGATTTGCCTATCCGTGGGAGATACATGTTTTTAACGGTCTTATTTTTAGGGCCCAGTAATCCTCCCAACAACAAACCGATATAGCTGAGCAATTCTGTTTCTTAATGTCTTCGAGAATCCTCTCTTTTATCCCGTATTTTAAGCGTAAAATCCTAACCTATAGGCCATTTTCTTTGGTGACGAAATTATACCCTAATTTTAACAAGAATGAGATATTTTGGTCTTTTAGGTACCAAAGGGCCTAAGCCACCACACGAGCGTAGTTGAAATACAGAGCCTTAATCAACTATTGTCCTTTTCTACTTGCCTGTATTGGACCCCCAATTGAATTACCTTGCTAGACGTTCGATTTCTTTACATACCCCTTTTGGTATTCGCATGGATTGCATGAAGTAATTCGGGAAGGATAGGAGGACTAACCGTGCCAATGTGAATCTTCTTGCCAAAGAGAGTTGTTTAGCATCCCAATTACATAATTTAGTTATGACCTTCTTAATTACGAATCTTAAGGTAGCATTGGCGACTCGTTTATGGAAAAGTGGCACTCCTAAATATGATCCCAATTATTGGACTTTTTGGAAACACAATAGCCTATTCAAATGTTGATAAGATTATCATCTACTTCTTGAGAGAAGAACACGTTAGTTTTTCGTGCATTAACCCAGTGCCCTGAGAAACTGCAAAATTGGTCTAGATTTTTTTTTGAGCAGCAAGCTGTGCTTGATATCTACTTTAGCAAAAATCACCAAATCATCTGCAAAAAATAAGTGGGATAGAGTTGGTCCTGTTGTAACGCGTAGTTTTGTGCAAGTGTACACAGTCGTTATCAAGTAATAGGTAAGTGTCAAGTTCTCGTCTCCACAGGGATTGTATTTGTGTTAAATCACTTGATTGTAAAATTACCTTTAACAATTTGGTAAATAAAAACACAATATGGTTGAGAAGTGATGATTAAAATATATTAAACTAAATGCAATGATCCCTAATGCAAATTATCCTAAGTATGCAACCTATATGAATGAAATAGATTTTAGCAAAATTTAACACAATTTGCAACAATTATAACGTAAATAAACTAGGACAATTACTTTAATTAAACTTAATTTATTATCAACATGCTTAATAACATTCGGAAAAACATTCCATAGCAACTCGATCTTTCATGAGTTTGGAAACCACATTAGGTCATTTTGGAATCTTTTACTTAGTAAATACGCATTTTACTGATCCTTATTTACTAAGGGTTTCTTTGTATTTGTGTGAGGTAACAGGGACGTGTTAGGTTTGAAACAGTTTAATCACACAAATCTAAAAACTATGCAGATAACAGAGCTTGATTAGAGTTGTTATGCAACCTACAGTTTAATCGGGTTAGGATCTAAATTGAGCATGCACATTTCAATTATGTGACACTAGCCATCGTCTGGTTAGGATCGCTCAGCTAATTCAGGTGCATTTCAATCATGTATGAACGAAATACGTACTTGATTTTAATTGAAAACATGATTGATTGAGGCACAAACATTGTAAGCATGAATCAAATAAATATTATTTAATCAAACATCCTAGCTTAAATAAAATTAAGCTAACATTGTTGTAAACAAGAACAGAGAACACATAGCAAACATTTTTAGATTAAATTAAAGAAAAGAAAGATTAAACCCAAATTAGAGTGGCTGTCACCTAAGACTCTGACCGACGAGGCTCCTTCACTCCTTCACTTTGCTCCTTTGCTGATGGCTCTCTAAAGTGGCCAACTAAGGGCTCTTTAAGAGGCTTAATTGCTAAAATCTCTATAAAGAGATGTTGCTAGGCATAGGGAATGGAAAATTCTAAAGAGAATTGAGAGAGAAGAGAGAATGATAAGGGATGATTGATGAGGGATCAAATGATGTCTTATTTATAAGTGAAGAGAGGTGTAACACCCCGAACCCGAGGCCGTCGCCGGAGTCGAACACGAGGTGTTAACAGACTTCAGACCACTTATTAAAATTTTTCCAGACAAGCTGTCAATCTGCGTACTAGTCGCTTTAAAAATCATATCTTGAGCTCTGGAACTCAAAATCCAGTTCCGTGAATTTTCCCTGAAACTAGACTCATATTCCCATCTACATATTTTTTTCTAGAATTTTTGGTCGGGCCAATTAGTACAGTTTATTAGTCAAAGTCTCCCATGTTACTGGGGTCGACTACACTGACCTTTGCGCATTACGACCTGGATATCTCCCTGTACAGAACTTCCATACTGATGCCGTTTGTTTCTATAGAAACTAGACTCAGAGAGGAATCTATACATATATGGTATGAATCCTAATTATCTCTGGTTAATTTATAATGAATTTCCAAAGTCGGAACAGGGAATCCAGAAACTGTTCTGGCCCTGTCTCACGAGAACCTGATTATCTCTTAACATACTGTCCATATGATCCTTTCGTTACTCTATATGAAAATAGACTCATCGAACTTCGATTACATAATTTATTCATCAATTAATTCTACTCCTACTATTTTTAGTGATTTTTCAATCTCATGTCACTGCTGCTGCCAGCATCTGTTACGAAAGCAACTATGCCCACTTCGTGTTTACTCCTTAATCTAACTAATAATTCATCATGCATATCACAAATTATGATCATGACTAACCATGCCAAAGGCTAATCATTGTCAAACTTCCCCCTACTACACTATTGCCATATCATGAATTTTAACACCAAAATAATCAACCATGACGTATGGCATAAAGAGGTCGAATTATCAAGATTTGCGACCTAACGTTATGAATCCAAACTCAACCGAACATTTATGCCATTTTCGCATGGCTAAAAGATTACGTACCAAAGTTCAGACACAACATAATAGCCTATACATGCCGAAATGTTCTCCTAAGCCAACTAAGAAGAAAGTACCAAAACTTGCTATCCGGTGTGATGACTTCGATGACGGCCCGACCACGCAAAAAGAGACGAGTCCAAGAAACCTAGAATAGGTGACAAGGAAACACCGAGTGAGTTTATAACTCAGTAAGTCATAAGCAATGCACTACCATCCATTAATAACATTATCACAATAGGAAATAAAATGGAACGAGGCTAGTTACTCCATCCATACCGAACCATGCCATGGTTCCTCAGACCTATCGGTTCAATCTCATACCAAATCATGCATTCACATTCCGTATACTCATCAATAGGATATTTGAGGCATTTTCATACATCATTTTATTTTCGTTACAATCATACAACTAAACGGCCTTTCACCTATTCCACGATAAATCTTATGTACGTGACTTCAAGTATATTTGTCACATAGGTTCAAACTTACCAAGCTCAACTCCAAATATAGACATAGCACCTATTAGCCATGAGCTCAAGATACTTACCCGATCCGCTGTCCGTGATCGACTCAATAGTGTCGCACACTTAGTGTCCATAATGATTCAAGAACATATTAAGTCCGCACACTCAGTGCTATATAATCAACTCGCACACTTAGTGCTACATAATCAAACTCGCACACTTAGTGCTACATAGTCAAACTCGCACACTTAGTGCTACATAATCAAACTCGCACACTTAGTGCTACATAGTCAAACTCGCACACTTAGTGCTACATAGTCAATTCGCACACTTAGTGCTGCACAATTTAAACCTGCACACTTAGCGCCAATCTCATGGTCATAAATGTTTATACCCGCACATTTAGTGCCGAGATCAACAACTCAATACATCTCACCTCTTTTCTTTTCATTCAACACTTTCATCATCACATACGTACATGCATATATATATTTATTCATTCCATTCAGCATCATTACATAAACGTTATGACCATTTGAATTAATACCAACTATATGCTTAATGACTTACTTTATGTTGGGTAAAATAATTCCGAGTCGGCTACTCGATGACCTTCGATTTCCCCTTGTTGGACGCCTCTCCTTTAGGTTCTTGAGCTTAAATAATACAAATAAGAGTATTCAATATTTAACCCAATAACATGAATTTATTTATCACATTCGGCAATCACATATCATTAAATTTTCAAACCAAAATGTAATTATATGACCACATATACACATATCCATATACTTAAGCTCAATAATTATAATGTAATATCATGTACCCACTTTAAGTATATTGCCGAATATACTTAATCATACATACACCTAACCAAAACAATTTCCTAAAATCTTTATATCATTTATACACTAAGCCGAATACTCTCACCAAGTTCACCTATATTCTTCAACAATTCCTTCATTGATCAAACACATATTCGGCTAAAGAAATGGCAATTTTAGCAACCTTCGATTTAGTACTTAACTTTTACCACATATCAAATAACTCATTTCCTTACTCATGTGACCACGTATATTCGGTCATGCATACACACATAAAATCAATTTGGAGACTCTATCAATCCAACATACATTCGGCACCTTCATCCACCATTCTACCAAGCATGTAATATTCAAACACAACCAAACTCACATTCGGCCCTAGCTCATAACAAGGTAGCCGATTCTTTTTATAGTTCAAACACTCCTCTATCATCATTCACCTAACTTTAACATGAAACAACAAAACTCACCATTTCTCATCCAAATAACATGAACAACAACCATTTCTTGAACACTTTCTCATGACCGATTGCTCATGTTACCAACAAGATTCAAGATTTGAACATGGGCTATTTAGAACTCAAGTCAATTACTAAAACATGCATGCATCTCAAGGACAACATCAAACATACCTTAGTCTAGCAAACCACCATAGCCGATTTTCTCAAGCTTTTCCCCTTCCTTTCTTTCCTCTATTCGGCCAAAGATGTTCAAGAATGAACACTTTTTTTT
This sequence comes from Gossypium hirsutum, assembly GCF_007990345.1. Taxonomy (NCBI): domain Eukaryota; kingdom Viridiplantae; phylum Streptophyta; class Magnoliopsida; order Malvales; family Malvaceae; genus Gossypium; species Gossypium hirsutum. The sequence goes on along the minus strand of NC_053435.1, from coordinate 44,317,907 downwards.
TTGTTTTCTTTGTTTTCTTTCTTCAATTCACGGCAACAAGGGGGTATGGATGAGACCATATTATTCTTTTTTTTCATCACCCTTCCTTTCATTATTTAATCACCATGCTCATTATTTTATTTTTCTTAACATACATCACTAGCATAACATGTTGGAGACATGTTTCCACCCATAGCATGGCCGGCCACTATGCTTTAGTTTGGCTAATTTGACATGCAAGGACAACACTTTCCCACTTTAATACTATTTGGTCCTTACTTATTTACCTATCATAATTTTCCAAGTCTTTCAACTAGATCCTTTCAAGCAAAATTCATATTCCTAATATAAAATTAAAACATCAAATTTTTGTACAAGTACTATCACACATATAAGATATGCAAATAAAATTTTAACTAAATTTTATGACTCGGTTTTGTGGTCCCGAAACCACATTCCGACTAGGGTCGAATTAGGGCTGTCACAAGAGGAGGGTAATTTGCTAAAAATAGTGAGGTTTAGTCTTTTCAAGCTTTTCCAATGAGTGGCCGGCTATGCGTAGTGGATTTTGAGTTGAATTTTGCTTGATTTTTAAGCAATTTAAATTCCATAACTGATACGATTGCGTCCCGGAGTGCATCAAATTCGAACAAGGATCCAACGGTGCTGCCCCAAGGACCAATCACGCGAGCAACTACATTGTCAATTACTTCTCATAGGCGATCGGGCATTCTTCATACGATTCGACTCATCCTGAGGCGGTTCGTATCAATAACAACTGAAGACTCAGATTCAGTCAAATGTAAATCTTCGGCCAAATCTCTAATTTCTTCAAGATTGCAAGAACCTTGTGTAATTAAACCAAAATGTGGTTTATGTGGATAGCCATGTCTAACCGAAATTGGGTTGATTTGGTCTTCAATTTGGACGGTTTTTGTAATCCAACAAAGCTATCAGACTTGTCCAAAATAAATCAATAAATTAAAAGACCAAAGAATAAAATAAATAAATTATTAATAAAATATTTTAAAATGAATTATTAAATATAATTTTATATTTTATTATTTAATATAATCATGAATGGCCCATTTTATGTCTTACAAATATAATATGTTCAAATAAATATAAAGTAAGTCATTTATGCATGAAAACTATATAATTTTAATAATTTCTATGCCCTAATTTCATATTTTCACATATTTCATTAATTTATTAAACAATTACTTAGTTTTTACAATGAATTTAAGTAAAAGGTGATAAATTGCATAGGAAAAATCCTATATATATATTTTAGTTTACACTTGTCCATGTAAGCTTTATAAGGCTCCATTCACCGAAGGACTCAGTCACTTTAATGCTATGCCTTAACCATTCTATACATAAAACAAATAAATAGGGTGACAGGGGAAACCCTTGACATACTTTTCTTGCGGGTTTGAACTTTGTTGTGGGAACTCCATTCCATAATACTTGCACAGTCAACGTTGAGATGGTAGACATAATCACTCTCCGTAAAAAATCCGGTATGCCTACTACTTGGATAAAGCTCTTGATGAAGTCCCAGCGAACCCTATCACAAGTTTTTTCTAAGTTTATTTTAATAGCCATCCACTTCTTACTTTTCCATCCCATAGAATGGATTACTTCTTGAACAATGATAATATTATCGGAGATATTTCATCCTGCGATGAGCCCAACCTACTCTTGCACAATAATTTTGGGAAAAACTACTTTGAATCTATTTGCAATAACTTTCATAACTAATTTATAAAGGACAGAGCAAAGACTAACAGGCTGAAATTGTGAAATTTCCTCGGGATAAGGAATCTTTGGAATAAGAACAATGAGTGTGTTATTTAAATCTTGATAAATGGGTCGTCTTTTAAAGACCTCTTTAACCCAATCACATATTGTGCCTCCAATGCTATCCCACTAATTTTGAAAAAAGATAGCATGATATCCATCACTTCCAAGAGATTTTAGTGAGGCCATGTCGAAAAGTGCCACTTTAATTTTGTTTTTCGAGACTTCTTTTCCTAGAAAATTAATATCTATTTTCTCCAATTGAGGAAAGCGAATAGGAGGTAGACTCCTCACCAGACTTGGATTTTCCCCATACAAAACCGCTTTTGATTGAATTTCATCTGGGTCATATAGCTATTCACCATGTTGGTTACGTAGGGCATTGATGCGATTCACTTTCCTTAAATGCATTGTATGCCTATGAAAAAACTTTATATTTCTATCTCCTAGTTTGAGCCAATCACACCTTGATTTTTGTTTCCATAATAATTCTTCATGATTTAGTACTTCTTCGAGCTCCTCTTTTACTTCCATTTCTTTCCTAGATATTGTTCCTGAATTTGACTGTTCTATTGCCTTTTGTATCTGAGTTAAAGAATGTATTAACTTTCATTTGCGAGTCCCAATATGTCCATATACACTCTTATTCCACTCTTTAAGGCTCACAGTGGGATTCCCTTAAGTAGTGGCCCTATTCCCATTATATTGCCACAAGTCCTTTACAGCTCTTGAAAAATTCTAATGGTGTCTCCATCCAACCAGTAAGCGAAAAGGGATGTCCTTTTGGTAAGTTAAACTCCAGGCATACGGTAATGAGCAAGGGTCGATGGTTTGATTTTATCCTTATTAAATGTGTCATGAGGCACTTTGGGAAAGTTTGTAGCCAAGCAGTATTCCTCAGTGCTCTATCAAGTCGTTCAAAGATCCTCTTTCTCATGTAAATGATGGCCCTCTAAACCCCAAGTCGTGGAGATCATTTGTCTCAAAAAAATCACCAAAGAATGAGCATCATTTTCCAATAGAATTGCCTTTTTTATCGCTTTCTAAAAGAACAACATTAAAGTCTCTTATTGCCATCCGAGGAATAAAACTGGTAGGGGCGGTTCCTTTTAGTGCTCCCTAAAGTGCTCTTCTTTTGGTTTTATTTGGGCTACCATAAATGAATGCAATTAAAGTAGTCCGTACAGAAAGCGTGAAGGATACCTGTGTTAAAATAGATTGAAGGTGATTTTGAATAATCTCGAGGTGTACCGAATCTTTCCATCCAATCCAAATTCTGCCAGAAAAGCCTCTTGCTTTGTTTTGATATGAATATTGAAATCCCAATTTTGCAATCATCCTATTTGCTCTATCATCACTGGCTCTTGTTTCCATTAGGCTAACGATGTCTGGCCTGTGGTCCATGCTGTACTCTCTAAAAATACGCAGAAACTTTATGTTTGTGCACCCTTGACAATTCCACGTAAATATAATAATTCTGTAATTCATTAGTTTAAATAAAGATGGCACTTCTTTTACTGTCGGGCATTGTCTTGCACGTTCTTAGTCTCCCCCACATCTTTAGGTGCTTCTGTTATCAAACCTTGCACAACTGATTTTGGAGCAACTCAACAATGTTACTAACTGACGACCGAAGGAACTTTAGGGGATGAATACTTAAAAGGGCTCCCTTTCTCCCTTATGGTCTAATTATGTCTTTTATTATTTTTATAATTAATATTATTTATTTTAATCCTACTAATATTCCCTTCCCTACATCTTAAACTGCCGGAGTCTATTCGAAATCCCAAGGCCTATGCACTGCTCATTGCTACCCTTGTCTATTGCTTGGGCCGAACATTTTCTTTAAAGGCCACCACCGATGTCTTATTGGGTCGAGAATTCCTTCTATCGAGGTCACTAACACTTTCTGCAATCCTTAAGCTCTGAGCAAGGCTAGACAAACGAATAACCTCCAAATTGTTTTCATCACCACAGCCCTGAAGCCCTCACTCTTTTCTTGAATTTTCAGTCATTATCGTGTTACTCTAGTGACCGTTGACTCGCGAACCCTCCTGCTCTTCTACCCCATGCTTCATTGGAACATGAGTTGTTTGCGGTTTTTTTAGGAGAATGTTGTTTTGCTCCAGATGCGATCCCCTTATTTCCCTACTCCTAATCGAAAAAGTAACCGGGCTTTCCTCACCTAATTCAATTTGCAGCAGCCTAATTTCCATTAACCCATCTTTGCAAACTTCATTGGGCCCCTCCCTTCCAGTGGGTCGGTGATGTCCTAGACCCAAAAAGATTGACTTTTCATTGTGGACCCACTGCTGCTGAAGGCGTATAGTTGATGCGTTGACCCCCTCTCCCACTCTTAACTCCAACGGGCCTGACCTTTGTGACCCTTAATTATTCCAAGTCCACTTCTATCCATAGGCCCTTGGATTCCCCTTCCCCCATCAACTGAATGATCCTCACCCTCTTTTTGTTGATCTAGGCCCAAAGGAGATGAGCCTCTTACTATTGCTGGAGACTGATCTGTTGGGCCAGCTCTCCTTTGGCCCGTATCAATATTTAACCCAATCCCCTTCCTCCTCTGCTAGGGTTTTTAATGCTTGGAACTTGGAGGCGTGCAATTGACCTGAGGTTTCTCTGCCCTTTCCTTTCGCCATTATAGGAGGTTGCCTATGTTTCCTCTCCACTAGCATCCACAAGCCATAGTTACTTGCGTCTATCATCGACTTAATCGGGTTCAAGGCTAAGTTCGTCCTCTATTCTTCCATGCCATTCACACCTTTCCCTTCCAAATCCTTTAGTCTCTTTACGTCGTTAGGGCAGAGCTCTTTCAAGTGGTCATAGTGCCCACACGTGAAATAGACAGTAGGTAGATACTTATATTCTACTCGTTGCAAAACCCCATTGACCAACACTTGAGATATCAATGCCTTCTCCAAGTTCACGTACACCGCCATCCTTGCAAACCTCCCCCGAACCTCATTATTCGTGTTAAAATCAAGTTTAGTAACTTTTCCTATTGTCCCCTTATTTCCCACAAAACCTTTCTTTTGTACATATGCCCAGGTAGACCCAAGAGCTGAATCCAAGCCATGACCATGTTTTGGATAAGGCTATGCTATGCTAAAATCCACTGTCGAGGGTTGAACCATTAGGTATTGCCCATACACAATCCATGGCCCTTGGCACAACACTTTCTCAAAATCTTTTAGATTCTGAAATTTTGCCAGAAAGTAACTGTTTCTACATCCATTAAGCTAAATGGTTGAAAAGGCTTCCAAAGGGTGCAAACCTTCTTATGAAGCACCAAATATCTGATTCTTCTTCTTAGGAGCTTAATTACCACCGTTTGAGCCATATATTTGATGAGAATTTGGTTCACTTGTTCGGATAACTTAATTGATGGGACCCCATTAACTAATGAGCGCAAAATGTCAGCTTCTGAAATCTCAAAGTCCCTACCATCATCAAGAGATCTCGATGTTTCTAATCATTCCCCATCCTTAAGGCCAGTTCCCACCAAACAATCCTTCCATGACCTAGGTTTTCCTGTTATCGGGTTGGTTGCATAACCATATCTGATTCTCCTTCCACTTCTCGGATGAGGACTTTCTTAGTTGACCGATTGGTACAATCACCTTTGTCACTACTCTCGTGCTCCGATTGCATGAGAAAGTCTTTTTTTTTTGTAAAATTTTATAAAATTTAAATTTTTAATCTCACCATTTCAACTAAAATTTTATTTAATTATCATATAAACTTTTAATAAATATATTTATTACATAAATATTTTAGGCGTACCTAGTGTATATTTATATATTTATATGTCAAATCAATCAAATTAGTCCTAACAATTCTAAAAATCTTATTATATTTTATATATTTAAATTAAATTAAATTACCCACAAAAATAAATTTTATAGTTTTATCTACGCTTTAATAGATTTGTTATGGAATTTAAGTTACAAACATGTAATATTAAACTAAGGTCATTTTAGATTTTTCTTAATAAGCTTCACTTAAAATTTCAATAACTTTTCCATTTTGAAGCTTCTTACTAAAAAAAATAAAACATTTTCTATGAAGGCTGAGATGCGAAAATTTTGGCTGTATTATTTGTTTATTTTTCGACTCTAATTTTGCTTTATTAATTGATTTTTAAGGCTCCGTTTGTTTCATTGAAAATAGTTGCTGGAAAATGTTATCTATATTTTTCTGTATTTGTTTTATGTTAAAACAACTTGACCAGCAGAAAATGATTACAAGTCAACGAAAAATAAGTTTCTTTTTCTGTAAAATAACTTGTCCTTTTAAAAACAGTCATTTTCTAGAAATCAACTCATTTATATGTGATTTTATTTTTGGGTAAACTGCAAAAATGGTCACTTTTGTTTGCCTCAGATTACATTTTAGTTACTTATGTTTGAAATGTTATGTTTTAGTTACTTAGGTTATCGTTTTGCTATGAAATGGTCACTCTACTGTTAAATTCCGTTACCTCTCTAACGTCAGTCCTACGTGGTAGTCCAAATGGGTTTTAAATGCCAACTTGAATGTCTAGTTGCTGGGATGAAAATAATTTTTTAATTAAATAAATTTAATTTGGACTGCCACGTAGGATCGCCGTTAGGGAAGTAATGGAGCTTAACAGTAGAGTGACCGCTTCATAACAAAATAATAACGTAAGTGACTAAAACGTAACATTTCAAACATAAGTGACTAAAATGTAATTTGAGGCAAACATAAGTGACTATTTTTGTTGTTTACCCTTTATTTTTATATAAAAATTAACTTAAGTCAAGCTTAATATTATTTTATTAATAATATTTTTTTATTTTAAAAAATATTTAAAATTATTAAAATATTAACATAATGTATTTTAATTTTTAATACGACTAAACATTCATATTTAATTAACTATATCTAATCATCTAATAAATGATTAATATAGTCTATTATTTTAATAAATTATTTAATATTTCAATTTTATTTTAGTAATAAATATTTATTACAATTATAAACATATTAATAATAAATATTTTGTAGTATAAAGGTTAAAATATGCCATAAGTTTATGTACTCTTCACAAATTTGAAATTTAGTCCCTGTACTGTTTTTTTTTTCAGATTTGAAAATCAAGTCCAACTGTTAACATTGTTAATTTTTTTCAATTTTTTTGATGTCACATTTTTAAATAAAAAAAATACTCGGTATTCATGTAACTAAAAAATGACGTTATAATGAACATGAATTTAACAAATTATTTTTAATAATGCTAACAGTTGAGCATGAATTTTGATATCTAAAAAGTAGGACTAACCCAAAAATAAAAGTACATGGAATAAATTTCAAATTTATGAAGAGTACAAGAACTTATGACATATTTTAACCTAGTACAAAAATATGAATATGTTAATTATATAGATTGTAACAGCCCGATTTTGGGCCTAGTCGGAACAGTGATTCCGAAACCACTATTTCGGGGCCGAAAAAATTATTTTTAGTATTATTTTATGTGTTATAGTGTGATTATATGAGTGCATGAAAATTTTGGTGAATTAATTTTAGCGTTTGTGAGCTTAATTTCGAAAAATGACTAAATCGCATAAAGGGAAAAAGTTGTGATTTGCTAGCTAAATATGTTAAATTGCTAGAGAATCATAATTGGGGGTGTTTAAAGTGCAAATAGACCCCTTTCACAAGCTTGGCCGGCCATAGAGACAAATAGGAGTTGAAAAGTCAAAGTTAGGTGACTTTTTTTGGTAATAAATAAAACAAAAAGAAAAAGTTGTCATCCTTTCATCCTTTTTTTCTTCTTCCATCGAAAATGGCAGCAAGGACGGGGCTTGGAAAGCTCAAAATATCAGCCACTTATATTCTTTGCAAGTAAGTGATTTAGATGTCTATTTTTGATAATTTTTGTACTTTTGGAACCCTTGTAGCATGAACTAGCTAATGAGGGGACTATTTTGTGAAATGGTTGATAGTCTAGGGATTTGCCATGAAAGGATTTATGTTGTTTGCTGAATTTTTATGGAAGAAAATGAGTCTTGGGTGTCTTATAAACAACTTTTGTGAAAGGTGTTAGTATGAAAACACCTAAAAAGACTATATTGCATAAGTTGTAAAATAGATGTTAAGTATGTGAAATAGTGGAAAATTGGATTTGCTATGAGAGTAAAAAGGGTTCGGATAAGTTTAAGATGTGAAGAAATTCGATAAAAATTAATTTTCGGACTTAGGAGTAAAATGGTCATTTTGCAAAACTCTAGGGGCAAAATGGTTATTTTACCCAAATATAGGTTATTGAATACCTAGATCGATAAAGTGATTAAATTTGTGAACTTTTGTTATTTTAGATCAAGAAAATCGAGATTTGGGCTTAAATTGAGAAAGTACGTGGTTAAAGACAAAAAGAGAATAATTAGCTGAAATTGCATTTGAAGTAAGTCCGTGTGATTAAATGAGCATGATATTTATGCCATTGTTATTATACTTGAAAATCTATCTTTCCATGATTGTATTAAAGTTTAGTTTGATGATTTTGTATATGAGAAAGTAATGTCAAATGTAAATAACATTTATGTGTTGATTGAATGCTTGGAGATTTGATGGAAATGATATTCCATTGGAACGAGTAAGTTGTATGTAAATAATACAACTACATTGTTATTATATGTGTTTAAATTGATATAGCATGAATTGCTTGGTTGTGGAAATGATTATGTTTGATGAATATTGAGATAGTAGAATTCCCGTTTGAACCTTAAGAAACAATTCAGATATTCATGCCATGACATTCGGGTTATTTGTGAGCCAGTGTAAGACCATGTTTGGGATATGGCATTGGCATTGAGACGAGAGCTAGTGTAAGACATGTCTGGGACATGGCGTCGGCCTCGATTTCGATAGTCAGTGTAAGACCATGTCTGGAACATGACATCGACTTGATGGATGAGCCCGTGTAAAACCATGTCTGGGACATGGCATCGGCATTATACCCTATGTTTGAGGCTTAATGAATATCCGATAGCTTTCTGAATGGTTCAGCGGTGAGAGTTATGGTTTAAGCTAAATGAGAAAGGTTATGACCATATTGTGAGTGGTACAGGTACTTACATGAAATTGATGAGATGTGAATTCAATTCATGTTATAAGAGTAGTATGAAATGAAAATGAGCATGTTGAGTAACACATGTATGTATGCCAAGCTCATGAGAAATGATTTCAGTTTATGATGCACCTTTAGTGAAGATGTAAATAGGTAATTTAGGCTTATAAGAATGATTTTGTGATGACCTTGTGATTATAGGTCTATACTTATGATGTATGAATATGTAACCTTACCAATATGGTGAAAGTGAATTAATTTGGTGTGATAAACTTAGTATCGTTAATTTACACTAAAACAGTTTTGGATAGCAGCCATAGTCCGAATTTGAATGTAACGCCCCAATTTTCGGGAATTCTGTGAATGTTGGCATAGGTTTAATTATGTTAGTGGGCCTCTAGAAGGCCCAAGCTTAAGATAGAACCCGACAATTTTAGTTAATTTTTGTTCCATAAGAAAAAGGAGGTGAAATTATGAAATAGAACCTATGTGAAAATGTTTGAAAATGCTATAGGCTAAATTGAAGTGGCCAAATAAATAGGAGTGCAAAATAGGAGGATTTGCATGACAAACCTCCCATTTTACATGAAGTGGCCAGCCATCATGTTGTTGTAGACAATATGTGCACTTGATATCCATAATTTATGGTACAAATTGATAAAAAGTGATAATGGGTTAGGTAAATATTCCATGATAATGGGTTAGGTAAATGTTCCATGATGGGCATTTCATGTCTTTTGTATTAAAGAATTAAATGGATGAAATATGAAATTTTATTAAAAGAAAAAGGGGTGAAAAGAACAAAGTTTTGTCCATCTTTGTTCATCATAGCCGAAAGTTAGAGAAGAGAAAGGAGAGGAGAAAGCTCTTGAATGTTTGGTCACTTGGGGAAGAAAATTGAAGGTAAGTTCATGGTAGTTTGCTTTTATCTTGATGTTCATGAGTTCTTCTTGATTCTACCTTAACTCTTGAAGCATACTTTGGTTTTTGGTTGTGTTGTGAGCATTTGGTCATGAATTAAAATGAAGGAAATGGTTGTTGTTTCATGTTCTTTTGATGAAAAATAGAAGATAGGTGAAGTTGAGCCAAACAAATGAACATGCATGTGCCTTAGATGCTAAGGGGAAAAATCGGCTAACATGTTGTGCTTTAAAATGATGAAATGGAGATTATACTTAAGTAAAATCATAGATATGTGATGATTGATTGGTGATATACATGTTTAAATAACAAACATGCAAGTTAGGTGTGAAAGAGTGATTTGGTAATAAATCTGCTTGGGACAACAGCAGTAACGTGACTTTGGAAAATCACCATAAATTGTGGGAGATGAGTTAGAAGATGCATAAATTATGTAATTAAATCTTAATAAGTCTAGTTTCAAATGGAATAAGCGAGAACATATTTTGAATTCTTTACAATGAGAAATTTAATTCGTAATGAAGAGTGGTCAGATTAGTCAAACAGTGAAACATGGGAAACTTTAAGAAAGATCTGGTATTAATTGGCTAAACCAAAAATTCTTAAAATTTTATGGATAGAAGATATATGAGTCTATTTTCAGGGAAAATTAATGGCATTTGATTTGGAGTTTCATAGCTCCAGTTATAAATGATTTAGTGACTGTTGCTCAGGAAGACAGCTTGCAGTGAAATTTTGATTATGTGGTAAACATTGACAAAAATTGTTAATGAGTTGCTTATTGATTTCTTATAAGCTTACTATGATCTGTAGGTGTGGTTGGCCGAATATTGTAAGGGGTTAATACGTAGTTCGTATTTGAATAGTTAGATTAACGTGTTAGTAATACAATTGTAGGCAATTCGTGTGTGGATCTCGTCAGCATATCGTCGTAAACAGGTGTGTAACTAACACCCTCTTATAGACTAGATCGGCACAAGCCGAAAAGCCGAAATGCCGAAAAGCTGGTATTTTGAGATCTTGCGAGTGTGTGAATGCTCATGAGATTAATAGTTTGATGTATATGGTAAATTAAAGTGATAAGACTGCAGAGTGCGCGATTCTGTGCATTTCGATATTTTTGGGCTTAATGGGCCAAAAACGGGATAATAGGCCAACGGGCCCAAATTTTTAAGAAAATGCGATAAGTGTTTCTGATCGTGCGTAAATGGCTATGTTATGTATGAAAACCTTAAGAATAGTTAAATTACTTGAATACCCCTATGTATGCAAAATTACCATTATACCCCTAGGGTTACTTTTGACTGAAAAGCATGACGATCTGATTCTGTATGATGTATGCGATGATTATATATCTGTTGCATGGGGACTTGGGTTATACTATGGAGGAAGCGTCCTGGTGGCTATGCCACAATTATCTGATCTGGTGGCTCTGCCACATATATTTGTCCTGGTGGCTATGCCACAATTATCTGATTTGGTGGCTCTACCACATATATCTGTTCTGTGGCTCTGCTACAATATCTGTATCTGGTGACTTCATCACAATATCTGGCAGCCTCACTGCGATTTCTGAGGTGTGTAGCGGTTGGGTGGGTCGAGTAGTCTCCCCACATAGTGTAAGGTTGGTACGGGGGTGTTATAGATGAATCTGGGTTGGGTTTCTGCATAAACATGTAATATCTGTTCTTTTCTGTTATGGGCCTATGGGCTTTATTCTGAATTTCTATTCTGGGCTAAGGCAAACTTATTCTGTTTCTATGGGTTGAGATGATTTAGACTATGGTTGGGTTATTTTACACACTGAGTTTTCCCAAACTCACCCCTTATTTTTCATCCACGTAGGTAAACCCCAACCATAGTGGGCTTGGAGCTGTGAGGGAATTCGGAGTGGCCACACGTTCTGCAAATTCTTGTTTTCTTCCGGTGAATTAGACATCTTTTCTTTTATTTTTATGATTTGGGTTTTAAGTTGCAATAAGGCCGCTTAATTATTTTTGATGGTTTTAATATGTATTCCTAAGATAGGTATTACTTATTTTAACTGTTGAAATTGGATAGCTTTAGGGCGCGTTTTCAAAAACAACAATTGATTTCAAAATAACACGATAATAAGCAAAGATTCCGCAATGAAAGTATTTTCCAAAATTAATCACTTTTCCTAAAAATGACTTAATCAAATTGGTTTCCTAGAAATATCCATGACGTTAAGGTGTGGCAATGGCGGTATGCATGTTTAGGATTGGATCTGAAGGGAGCTTGGTACTTAAGCAGTTCGATGGACTCACCAGCTCTTTTCCGGTTTCCTACCTGGTGCACAGCTTCCATTCACTTTAACCTATAATGAAATTATCTTTAAAAAAATAAAGTAAGTTTTTCTGGATCAACAATATAAAATGTTTTGAACGCTTCGATGTGGCATGTCGGATCCGGTCATAACGTCTGGGCCGGGTTTGGGGTGTTACATTGAAAATCCACCAAAAATTGTGAAAATTGAGCTACAAGTTGAATAAATGAAATTAAAGCCTAATGAGTCTAATTTCACATAGAAGAAACGGTGTAAGCAAAAGAGTTTCATATTATGAAATATTTAAATTGTTGTGAGATAGAGTCAAAATGACTTCGAAATCCCCTGTTATGATTTGAGAAAATCATTTAAAATTGTAAAAAAAATATTAATGAGTTATAATTTATATACATAGAATTCTTAATGAGTCTATTTTCAATATAAACAAACTAGAACATCATCCGAGTCTTGTATTATGAGATAATTAATTTTTAGCGAAAAAGGGTAAATTTAAGGAATAAAATGTACTAATTGGATGAACCAAAAATTCTAAAAATTTTATGGTAAGAAGATATGTGAGTCTAGTTTCAGGTGAAATTAGCGAAACTTAATTTGGAGTTCTTTATCTCTAGATATAAATAATTTAGTGACTCTGACTCGAGAAAATAGCTTGACTGGAACATGAGTAAAAATGCAAATAGGGTTGTATTACCATGAGAAGCAAGTTGTTAAATTGCTTATTATTTTCATACGGCCTTACTAAGCTATAAAGCTTACTCTTTTCCTTTCCTTTCCTTTAGTGTTTTCAGGTTAGCTCGGAGTTGGAGATCGTCGGAGGCAGCATCACACTATCAAGTCACTACCTTTGGAATAATGAAGTATATATTAGAATTTTCAAGTGAGTGGCATGTATAGAGATCTAGTTGATTGACATATATTATTTTGCTTTGGCCAAATGTGTTGGCTTAAATTGAGTTATATGTATATGGCCATGAGATGTGGCTCATATTGATCTTGTAAGCCTAGCTATTTATGTTATGTCTAATGTTTATAATGTGATTACGTTTGTTTGCCATGCGTGGTTAGTAAGATGACATGTGTGTTGGATGTATGCTCTATGACCAATTGAGGTGGTCATAGCCATGTAGTAATTGCACGTTAAATACATAACGTGATAATGATTGAACATGAGTGCTTGATGGATAAGTTGGTAACCATAGTATAATGGTAAAAGTGGTCATCAAAATGACCAGTCTTATGAATGTGAAATCAGGAATCTAGACTTGGTATTGCATGAGTAGATGCATTACTTGTAAGAGGACATATTAATGTTAAGGATATATCTTAATAAAGAGTGTTTAATCACTAAAATGATGCTATGATTTGCGATTTTGATGTGCATAAGGTTGTAAGAGATTATGGGTAACATGAAAGCTTGGAAAATAGCCTAAGTGTTGGTCACACGGGCTGAGACACGAACGTGTACATAGCCTGGAGACACGGGCGTGTGGCCTGGCCATGTGGTTCGATGTACTTGCTAACATCATAAATAAAGAGTTACACGGTTTGAGAACACGGGCATGCCAAAGGCACACGGGCGTGTGACCTTGTTTCATGGGAAAATTTCCTAAATTTTCCTGAAACTTTTCAAAGTTCTTGGTTTAGTCTCGAATCAATTCCGATGAATGTTTTGGGCTTCGTAGACCCAAATAAGGGACGACATGCATGTGTTTGAAAGGTTTTGAATTAAAAAAGATTTTATAGCCCAGTTTTTGCATGAATGTGTATGTTTAAGTCCAGTAATATCTTGTACCCTGTTCCGGCATTGGACATGGGTAAGGGTGTTACATAGATATGAGTATTTTCTAAAATAATGTTTAGCTTCATTTGTCCCTTACAATTCTAATGTGTCAATATGTACTCTTATATATGTAATTTAAATGAAGTATTATTTATTATTAAGTTTGTATATGACATTGATTATTATAAAATATATTTTTCATTATAAAATAAAATTTGGTTGTTAAAAAAAATTGCACTATAATATTTTATAATAAATATATCTATGTCGTGCTTGTTTTACAAAGAATAATGTAAAATATAAATTTATAGATATAAAATAAACTCAATTAAACAATAAAAAAGATAAGAAAACTTATGAAACATTTTCAAGAAATTTGCTTAGCAACAAAAAGTATTTTACACAGATTCATTCAAATATAAAAAAAGTATTAGGTTTTCCAAAAAAGTAAGTCATTTTCCAAAAATCATTTTCTTAAAATCATTTCCAATGAAACAAACAGAGTTTAGTTTTCTTTTACAGTATAATAATTTCATTACAAATTTTTTAAGATTTTACAAATTTAAAACAAACTAAATAAACAACAATTGTAAGTTTCTTTCTACCATGTTTTTATTTGTTTTTTTTATTGAAAACTGAAAGGATGCCATTATTAGAAAAATAAATGCATGATTGCATGCGTTACACGTGTCATCAGGTTACTGCCACTAGACAAACGATGTGACTGACCCTTAATTAAAGAAAAGTAAAACACTTATCAAAACCTAAAAGACACAACAAACAATTAAAGCAAAGACCATCGTCCACTCAAAAAACCCCAAGAAAACTACCAGAAAAATAACACAAAAAAAAACCTAAAAGGCATTTTGAAAGAAAAAACAACGGCCCCATCTCTTTGGCATCTTTCAACAGCTTCACTATTGCCATCATCTTTCCCTAGAGATCATTTGACCTAAATATACATGATGGATTCTAGTAGAAATGAACTGTCAGAGACCTCAATATGCATTTCCTACAACCCATTTCATCCTCATCTTAGGGACATTTTGTCTTTTTCAACCACTACTTCCACTCTTAAAGGCATCTCCTCCAATCCAAATCCTTAGCGAAGACCATTACTTTCCCTCCTCTACCATTGTATGCACCGCTTGGTTCACCGATCGACCCACAAAAGGACAGTTAAATTCTCTAAATCTTTGAGCCCTTTCTTTTATTTCTTTTATAATCGCAAGTATTCTCGATCTATCTTCCTTCAATGGCTGAACTTTTTTCATAACAGTCAAGGAGTCCCCCTCCACCACCAACCTCCAAAATCCCAGTTCTTTAGCCATCATCATTGCTTGTAAGCATGCTCTTGCCTCATCCATAGTTGCGTTAGCCACAAAGTTATTTGGGTAAGTACAGGCTGCCAGAATATAACCCTCACTATCTCTAAAAATTATTCCAGTCACTGAACTAAGCACACACTTGTTAAAAGTTGTATCATAATTACATTAATTGCATTTATCATTAGTGGAGTCCATACACTGCCATTCTGACTTATGCTTGTTGCTTCTATTGTTTTTGTATGAGCACTCTTTGTATAATAGGATTTAACAAAAGCAACAAGGCCAATTATACTTTGTCTTTCACCTTAATGATAGACCTTGTTTCTGTGGTGCCAAACCACCTAGAAAACAATGGCTAACCACTTGCATTGATCCTCACCTTTATTGACAAATAAATTTGCTGACGACGTTTTCCAACTCTATCCCTGAATACTAGGTGAGACATCAATTGTAACACCCTTAACCTGTATCCGACGCCAAAAGAAGGTTACGAAGCATTACCGGACTTATAACTTAAACAATCATACATTTCATAATTAATTATCATTCAAATAAAAAACCATTCAAATACATTCACAGTCCCTAATACAAGCCCTTGAGGCCCCAAATAGACATTAAAAGTGGTTCGAGACTAAACCGAGTACTCAAGGAATATTTTTAGAAAAAACATGGAAAATTTTCAAAGTGTAAGGGACACAAGCCCATGTGGCCAGGTCGTGTAAGCATTCAAAATGGGGTCACACGGCCGTGTCCTAGCCCGTGTTCGACTCCGTGTAACTCACTGACTTGGGTCACACGGCCACTCACATGCCCGTGTGCCAGATCATGTACCTTTTGAAATGACTTCACATGCCCGTGTGGCAGGTAATGTGCTAGGTCATGCGAAAACTGGAGGGTATACTGACTTGTGCCACACAGCCAAGCTACATGCCCCTGTGCTAGGCCGTGTGAAGCTACTGACTTGGTTTTTATAGAAGTAACAAGGGACACACGCCCATGTGGCCAGGCCATGTGTGACACACGCCCGTGCCCGTATGGACAAAAATAGGCTTTTCTAGGCCATATTCCTCACCTACATTGGTATCAACCTAAACACATCCATTTTCACATTACCAAGGTATAAATAGGCATTTAAAACAACCAATATCAAGTTTATAACATGTAATATCCAACATACTACATGATAACCATAAACACATTCACTTGACCACTTTAACACATGTCAAACATACTTCCAAAGTCTAGCTAGATGGTCAATTACATATATAAGACATTGTGCCTAAAACCTAGCATGCATACTCATCTCAATTCCAACCATTTAGTACCAAACACATTTGCACAAGCAAGGCATTCATATAGCAATTACACACCACATATCATAAGGCCATTTATACATATATATACATACAAAAATACATGACCAATTCACAAGCCAAATCAAATGGCCAAAACTCAACAAGACATATAGGCTATATTAACTAAAATACCTATACATGCTATTTAACCCAAAATATAAAGTCTAAAGTACCAAAGTGATCGTTTGATAGTGTGACGCAATCTCTTACGACTTCTGAATCGAGCAAGCTTTCGAAATACTATAAATCACGATAAATAAACAGAGTAAGCAATTAAGCTTAGTAAGTTCGTTTAACTAAAATATAACTTACCATTAATCCACAATTTAGATAAGCATGATTAAAACATAGGTAAATTCCAATTGGCCCTAAGCCAAACACATAATCATAATCATGTTAGCCATATATGAAAATAACAATTTAAATTACTTTCCGTATTACACATGAATACCTGTACTAGTTCATATTGAAATTGTATAACCTTGTATTATCACTATATTTGTTGAACCAATTGGAATACTATCAGATACTTGGGTATCTCGCACACTAAGTGCCAATACGTGGTCAAAACCAACTCTATCTCATATCTCATATAGAGATGCTCACTCTCAAGCCATCACTGGGTCTGCTCACACAAGTTGTGAGTCAAGACGTAGGTACACAGTGCTACTCACACAAGCTGTAAAGTACCCGCAAGACATGCCGAAAACATAGTCACCTATAGGACGTACGAGAACAGCACCCAAAGACACGGTAACCCCTAATGACTTGTCATTTGTATCCTATCTATTCCTAAGGTTCAACTGGGATCCATACATTGTCGATAGCTCGTCAAGAACTTCTGTGGTGTCGTATCATCACAATTATACTAATTAAGCATTTAAAACACATGTGATTTAATGCTTATTAAACATACGAACTTACCTTGAATTAGTACAGAGACAATCGACCGATTAATCCACTACTTTGTCTTTCCCCTGATCTAAATCTGAACGTGGCTTTTCTTCATCTATATATAATCAAATTTAACTAATTTAATATTTATTCTAATCAATTCAACCCAATTTCATGTTATGGAAAAATTACCATTTTGTCCCTAAATATTTGGCTTCCTTACAAATTAGTCCCTAGGCTCGTAAAAAATAAAATTCATGAAAATTTCTCTACACCCAAGCCTAGCCAAATTTTATAGGTGCTCATAGCAGCCCATATAATTCCCAATTTCACATATTTAACACACAATTTTCACTTTTCTTAATTTAGCCCCTAATTGACAAATTCAACAAAATTCACTTAACAAAAGTTGTTTATTTAACAACTAAGATTCATTTTCTTCTGTTAAACTTCAAGAACAATTAAAATCTCTCATGGATAAATCCTAAACTTTCAACCATATTGCAAATTAATCCTCTATTTAGCTAGATTAAGCTACAACAGTCCCGAAAACATAAAAATTAACAAAAACGGGTCAAAGAATCACTTACATGCAAGGGAACTAAGTGGCTGAAATTTTAAGCTTCAAAGACCCCTATTTTGCTAAAAATTTCAATGGAGCAGATGAAGCAAAGGGTTGGTAAATTTTGTTTTTATTATTTTATCTTTTAATTACCTAATACTAACCTAACATTACAAATTTCATGATTACGCTCCATGTACAACCATTAACTCAATTAATGGTATAATTTCTCAATAAGGACCTCCACTTTAAAGTTTTATAGCTATTTAACACCTTTAGCTAGTAGAACCCAACTTTCACACTTTATGCAATTTAGTCCTATTTCATAAATTAAGCATACAAACGGTAAAATTTCTTAACGAAATTTTTATACCATAATTCTAACATGTTGTTGATATTAAAATAAATTTTAAAAAAATAAATTTTTACAACCTCGGATTTGTGGTCCCGAAACCACTGTTTCGATTTCACTGAAAACGGGTTGTTACATCAATACCCACCACTTGCAAGACACTTTTGATGAATGTGCAATCCCAAAAAATGTGGCTCATTGAATCATCCATTATATGACATAGAGGACAACAACTCACCACCAAAAATTTCTTCAACTGTAAATTATCAAACGTAGGGATGTAATTATTAACCACTTTTCAAATTGTAATTTTAATTTTGCTCATGATTTGTAGTCTCCATAATTTGTTGTAGAAATTTTGTAATAACGTACTTTGTTGCATCCCTTCCCTAGGCTATGTCGCACCCCATTTAGTAGCCATTTGTACCCATTTTTTTCCGAATACACCCCTATGTTGTCACATCTCCACACTCTCTCATCTCTAAGATCAAATTCAACAACTTGGATAGTCAGTATTCTATTTACTTACTATTCAACAAAAAGTTTTCTCAAGGCCTCCAAATTCCAGGTAGCTGACTCCATATTAATAAGGTCTGCTACCATTGTATAATTAATATTAATATTCTAAACTGCTACTCTTTCATCTCCAGGGCGTGGTAACCAAGCATCTTTTCAAATGTTCATCGATACGCAATTTCCAACTCTCCAGCCCATACCTATTTCCAAAAGTCGTCGCGCACTCCAAATGCTCCTCAAGGTATATGAAGAGTAAGAACCTAATCTGGCAATCATAAAATAACTTTTTGGATAGTACTTTACCTTTATGGCATGAGCAAACAAACAATTCGAATTCATAACTAATCTCTAACCCTATTTTGCAAGCAACACAATGCTGAACTTTGTCAAATCCCTAAAACCCTATCCTGATTGTGTTTTCGGCTTGCACATCTCCCTCCAATCACACTAATAGATTCCTTTCCTTGATTTAGAATTTCTCCACCAGAACTTACTGGTAATACTTTTCAAATCATGACACAACGTAATAGGAAATCAATAGTATTGCATTATATAAACAAGAATGACTTGTAAAATTGATTTTATAAAGACTTCTTGAGGGTTAGTGAATCTCTATGTCTCAACCCAGTTGAGGGTTTGAATTTGTCTCATTGAACCCCATTTAACAAAACCAAGTATTTAACCATTCGAACGCACCCCATCACTAAAGACACCCATTCATCACAAAATATTATACGACTCATAACTTATTCTATGAAGCTCCATTTCATCCTATCATAGGCTTTACTCACGTTTAGTTTTAGTGCAAATTAACCCCGTGTCCCACTTGTTTCTATTTCGGAGACTATAACATCTCGTATGCAATAAACATATTGTCTGTGATTTGTCTTCTAAGAACAAAAGTTGCTTGTGCATTATCTATACATTTATCCAGCACAGTTAGAAATCTATTAACCACTACTTTAGAGATGATTTTATACACCACATTGCAAAGGCTAGTCGGACTGAATTGCACCATACAGTTTGATGTATTCACTTTCAGATAAAGTACAATAATAGTGCTATTGATTGCATTTACCTCTTTCCTCTTATTCAGTACTTCTAAATAATACTTAATTATCTCATCTCCCACAATGTGCCAGTACTTTTGATAGAATAGTGCAGGATACCCATACACACCTTATGCCTTTAATGGTGCCATACCTTTTACTACTTCCACCACTTCCTTAGGCCTAAGCTCCTCAACAAGCTCCGTGTTAATATCCTCTTGAACGCAAGTCAGAATCCTCGACAACATTTTAGCATTACTTATCATATGTGAAGCTGTAAAAAACTCCTTAAAATAGTTAGTCGCTACCCTTGCCTTCTCCTCCTCCCCAACGACCTACCTCTCATTCGTTCCTTTCAATTTCTTCACAATATTCTTCTTTTTGCATTGGTTTGCTAAGTGATGAAAACAAAGATGTATTTCTATCCCCAAAATGAAGCTAGTTTGCCCTTACTCACTTCTCTCAAAACAACTCATCTTTATTAGCTTCCAGGTTCAATGTCAACTTCGCTTCTTCCAACTCTGCTAATGTTTCGTCATTCGGATCAAATGAAATCAAGTAAGCTAATCTCTTCTTTAAAACTGTTGATGGTTTTCTCTTGCTGACAGAAATTCATTCCATACCAGCTCTAAGAAACCAACCTAGTTTACCAAACTTCGTAGGAACATCAACAAAATTCCCCTCTTAGAAATCTTTAACTATTTGTTCACAACAATCCTCTAAAATCCAATTTGTGTTAAATTTAAACCCTCTTTCCCGAAGTCAAATACCCTCTATAGTCAATTGTCAAATCCACCAATATCGGACAATGATCTGAAATAACATGAGGCAAACATTTTAAAGAATACCCTGAAAAAATCTTCCACTAGGCCAAATTAGAAACCACTCTATCAATTCTCTCACGAGCTTTATTTTCTGCCAATCAGCCTCTTACCTATATGAATTATCTCCCCTAAAAACCCAAGTCCTGAAATTGCATTCCTCCAACACCTCTTTGAAGTGAGCCATGTTTTTTTCATTCCTCAATCAACCCCTCCTTTTTCAAATGAAAACATAATCTCATTAAAATCTCTCATAACCATCTATGACAAATCTTGATAATTCCCTAACCTCCTTAGTAGATCTCATGACTCCCTTCTTTTGCATTCCTCCAATGCACCATAAAACCCTGTAAGCCTCCAAGACAGCATACCCTTTCTTTCCTTTACCTCCAAATCAATATGGCTGGCTAAAAAACTTCTCAACTGTACGACATACTCCATCTCCAACCTAGTGACAACCCCATTTTTACCAATACGCTCCCACATGTATTTTATTAACAAAGCCACACTTTAGTTGAACCATTTCCATTCTCTTTTCATTTAATTTTATTTCTATTAGAAAAAAAATCTAGGGTTGTACATGCCTCACCTTATTCCTGAGGTGATTAACTGCTCGTGGATGCCCCAATCTATAAATGTTCCAACTTAAGATTTTCATTATTCTCAGTTAGCTCGCTCGCCAGCGTCTGTCGATCTCTCATTAATTTTAATCAGTGAACCAGTACCAGACCTAGTTGATTGCCTTTCATTTATTCTTTGTCTCTTCTTCCTAGCACATTTCTTAATTAGCTTATCCTCCAGTATAGCTTTAAGCAACCACGCTTCCTTCTTTACTCCCTATATTCCCATAGTAGCTACTAATCTGTGTAACCCCAACACCCTTTCCATTACCACAATCATCTATATCCATGCCAAATGGATTACTACCCCATTGGGATCCATTTGAACCATCCTCTCTAAGCCATTTACTGCCAATGAAACTCTACCTCTTGAACACCTATTATCATCCTTACCAGACAAAACCCTCACCATGGCCTAACTTTCCACACAAAAAGCAAAAAAATGTTAGCCTTTCATTTTATAAATAAGCATATCCCTCTAGCCCTTGTCTTAAAGACAATTTTTGTTGGAAAAAAGGGTTCCGAAAATGTAGCAGAAAATAAATTTAGGGAAAAACTAGAGTTTTAAAATTTTTCCACATTAAGATCTTGGTTGTGATATCTAAAGTAATAAACACTTAATCAAAGTTATACCTTTTCGATTCGTCTAGGATAAGTGCTTCGATCGAGTAGTCTTCTCCGCTATCCTCAAGCTCACCTTTGTCGAGTGTGGGCTCACTTCGAATAAGAAAAGTATTCAAAAAAATTAACAGTGGGGTAATTTCATAATTTCTCTAAACTTTTGGGTCAAGTTGTAAATCAAAAAAATATCTCTACAAATTTTCTGAAATAATCACTTCAAAGAATTTTCTCTCCACAACTTTCTCTTAAATTCAAGTATGTGTTAAATAATTATCCAAGGCTCTCTTTATATAAAGAGAGTTTAGAGAGTTTAACTATGATTAAACTTAATCACTTTAATATTAAATTTAATCTAATATTTATCTTTTAATTACCCAAGGCTCTCTTTATATAGGTACGAAACCCTTATGGTACCCCGAGTAGGTTTGATTTAGGTTAGTGACAACCTAACGGGTCTGGTTTCCTCATCGGTTGGATCGTCAGCCCGGTTTCACATACCGGGCCCAGTTCAACCAGTTCTTAGGTGTTGGTCTTAGTTTTGGACTGCTGAGCCTAATTTACGATCTCAAGTCCAATTTTCAAGTTCAATTACCCATTGGGCCAAATTATTTGATTGTTAAACGACTAAGGCATACATGTAACATCCTTAACCCATTTCTATTACTGAATTAGGGTTACAGAGCATTATCGATCAAAATAATACATTTAATTCATAATGGAATAAATTTTATAATTAAACACTAACAAAAAAAATAATTCAAATCATGGCATAAATACAGATATGGGCCTTAAATTGAACCTACAAGGTCCTAAAAATAGTTTGGAAACAACCCAGGATCAAATTGAAACAAATTATAAATTTACAAAAAAAATTAAAAAATTGGAAAATAGGGATTGCACGGCTGTATGGCCAATCTGTACGACATAGCTTAGACCGTGTGAACATTCGAAGTCAGGTCACACGATCATGTCCCAGCCCGTGTGTCCGCCCATGTGATTATTTGAAATAAGGCCACATGATTGTGTCGTAGATCGTGTGCTAAACTGTGTGTATATTTGAAGTTGGGTCACATGGCCGTGTGACAGCTCATGTCCCAGGCTAGGTGCAACTTATGTTACCCCTAAAACAAGCCAAAGTAAGCTTAAATCTTGCACATTAAGACATACCATACCTAGGTTGTTTCACATGGTTAAAAACACATTCAAACACATATAAAATCTCACATCATACGTGCCAAACCAATGCGTCTTCATTGACACTGCAATTGTTACACAAATACAATAAGCTCATCACTTGAAAGATTACTATTGTACACATACTATTCATTTAGCAACTATATTACCATTACTTAATACCAAACACATACCATAAACAAGTACAACATAACCAACACCATAAATTACCTATCAAAATAGCCATACCCCATTTCAACATCATTAAAATTACCAAATCAAAACAATGCTTAATCAAAGGCACAAACATTTCCATACCAAAACATTATCAACTTGGGACATAGCTTACCAAATCATAACCATAAGACATTAATTACAATTCAAATAATAAATTAACCTTAACCACATCAAGTCCTATATACATGCCACAACGGAAATGACTCAAAAACAAAAACTACCGAAGAGAATCTGGATAGTGTGAGCGTTGAAGTTGATTCGTCCGAACTGTTCTGCAAAACGTTAACTACATAAACAAAAATGAAAATAGGTAAGCTTTAGAAACTAAGTAAGTCCATAGCTAAAGATTCAAATCAATTTACCTCATTCCTTAAATGAATACTAAAAGAGTATTAAACTTCTTAACTTGACAATCGTTTCAAAAAATACATAATGTCAGTACCGAAACTTTCAATTAAGTGATTCATAAACCACTATAATACAAGTAAAAACAAATCATTCTTTGATATTTAAATTTATAACTCTATCACCAATATTGCATTACAAAGCATATGTTTCATACGTATAACTATAACTTTCCTTTCGTTTCAATATTGTTACAAACAACTTTTAATCACATAGTCATTAGTTCTTCAATTTCATCATTTAACATCTTCATATTCACCTAAACATATCATTTCCAAATCATTCATGAAATCAATATCAACTTACCTTAAACAAAATAGGTAATCAAGAGGGTGAATTTCTAATCCTTGATAATCAAATGCAAAATCACATTGCATTAGTATATAATCATATAGAACATAAATGATACTTATCAAAATTTATACATAAACATTTCATGGTGCTATTTAACAAATAGTAACAATTTAAATGCTCTATAGAATTGAACAAGTAAATAAGTTTCAAGTCATTTAATATATGGCTCGATAAACTATAGTAACTTGACTCGGATACTCAGGTAACTACACCACATCAGAGGCATCAAAGATGTGTAACAGAGGCATTGAAGTGCAGCAGAGGCAATAATGTTCAATCAGAGGCACCGAAGTGCAATCCCGTACAAGCGCGCCTTCTAATCCTATTGGCATGCCAATCGTATCCTAATCGTTTACTATGTTTAAACGGGCATTTAAACTGAGTTCATCACATTAACAAAATCAAAGGCACTCCCATAATATCTGTACACATTCCGTATATTTATTTCATCCATTTCGAGAAATATCATTCATATTTCACAACCATTTCTCAATTTTTGAAAAGTACACTTTTACTTTATCAATAATTATATAAAGTTCATAATTAAATTTCATTACTAACTATTCAATCACAACTCAATTTAAACAAATAGAAAACAACATAATTTATAAACACATAAATTTATTCAATAATTCTAGGAACTTACCTAATATTTGCTAACAATTGACTCATAGGGACTGACATGCAATTTTTCCTTTTCCTCGATTATCCACCGTTCGAGTCAAATTTTGACCTATATTGATTAAATTCAATTTATCAAATCCAAATACATATTCCAACTTATTTTTATGCCCGTGACCCTCAAGTTTTTATTATTTACATATTTTTCTTGAGCTTTTACATTTATCACAATTTAGTCCCTAAACCCTTTCAAATTTAACAAAATTTAATAATTTTCCATGCTAGCCAAATTTCTTTCTAAACTAGTACAATCCATAATTATTCACAAATCACAAAATCCATGTAAATTTTAGCATTTTGTCAATTTAATCATTTAACTAAAAACTAACAAAAATTACTTTACAAATTACTTTAAATCAACAACCTTGAATACAAATTCACCATTTAACATCAAGAATAATTGAGATTCATTAATGGTAAAATCTAAAATCTTTAGTAGTTTCAAAAACGAAGGTACAGGTTAGCTGGACCTAGTTGGAACGATCTCAAAAACATAAAAATTACGAGAAACAGATGAAAAATGGCATGCATGTACCTATGCTTGGCCGAATCTCAAGCTCATTCAATAGAGTTTTTGGTTATTTTCAGTAGAATTGAAGGAAAGATGAAGATGATGTTTATTTTATTATTATTTTACTTAAGTTTTATTTATTAAATTACAAATTTTCCCTTTAATTATCATGCATTTTAACTAATTCAAAGTCTAAATCCGTCCATCAAATTATACCATGGTTTAATTACCATATAAGTCCTCCCCCACTTAATAATAAAGCCATCGAATCATTATAATTCAATAGTGACTAGATTTTACATCTTTTACAATTTAGTCTTTTTTAATTAATTAGCCAGTCAAACATTAAAATTTCTAAACCAAAATTTTAGATAACAAAATAATATCTTTGTAAACATTTAGTAAAAATATTCATAGGCTCATTTTACCAAAACGAGGTCTCAATACCTCATTTTTCGAAACTGTTTGACTTTCGAGACAACCACTTAAATATACCCATTTATTTAATTTAATTAAATTTATCAAATAAAAAAATCAATAAAAATTTAAATTGACTCATACGAATTAAATAATAATTATTACAGACTTACTCGTCGGATTTGAGGTCTTGAAACCATTGTTTTCGACACCACTGAGAGTCGGGCTGTTACAATACAATCAAAAACCCTCTTTATATCTACCTCATAGAAAAACAGAATACATACCTTTTCTCCCCTATATCCGTAATTGAAACTCCACCTAATGGGTGCCATAGATTAGCCAAAGTTTTTTTTAGAAAGAGAAAGTGAACCACACAATCCGTTAATACTTTCCCTACCAAGCAAAACCGATAATCATCCTTTGTCTCAATCGAATCTTTCTCACACGAAATTGGCTCCTCATCTTCTTCATCATCTTCATCTTCAAGATTTAGATTTGCTAGATCTGCCTTCATCACCAACTGAAACCCCTAGCAGTGACACGCTACACCGTCAACCCTAAAATCCCCCCCAAAAAAAGCGTGCCTTCAAGTAGAAGAAAAAAACTTTTTTATTTAATATCTGAGTTAAAAGTTAAGTCATATACAAAAAATGATTTTTCCCATATTTCATAGCTTACATAAGAAGATGACTTATAAACTTAAATTATTGACATTTATTTTTATTTTTGAATAAATTAAAAATTTTAAATGAAAATAAATGAAACTTAAAACTTTTATGATATCTATGTGACATGATGGGTTGATGGCTAAAAGTGTTTAAAAAGAACCTTATTTTATTGTATCCATATTGCTAAAAGTAATTAATTTTAACATATGTATCTTGATTTCCATGAATAAAAGCATTTCTTCGATAATTAACAATTCTAATTTTAATTTTGATACAAATAACTCAATTACATATCAGTGAAAGAATTTATATTTTTCCTGAAAAACTATATTTAACGTATTAATAGTAAGTATATTTGTTAAATTAATAGTAATAAAATTTTGAACCCTTTAAGATTTTATCTTTATATAAATTTAAACTAATAGATTTATATTATTATTATAGGCTGTGTGAATTTATTATTTGGAGGAAAGTAAAAAAAGATTGAATTTTTTTTTCTGGAAAGAAAGATGTCGATGCTAAAAAAAGCAGTATACAATTCAAAATTTCAAGGCTTGAGTATCAAAGTTATAGTTGATATCCTTTGAAATCTCCACTTATGGGAGCTAAAGAAGTTCACTATGCTATTACAAAACATGATCTGCGGTTTTCTTGGTTTATTCAATTTTCTTTTTAGCTTGAGTGTTCTCCAACTAAGCATATTGTATATTGTTTTCCACATTGCCTTTCTAAAATGAAATTTATTGCTCAACCTAGTAGGGATGTTTTCACTATTAAAGGGTTTAGAAGTTGGGAAAAAAAGTTAATTATGGGAAAATTTGTGCATTTCTTAATCACATTGGGGATGATCATTGTTTACTACCAAAAAATTCCACGAAATCTTGTCCAAATTTTGTATCAAAATTTTCGATGTGACATGTGGCATTATTCTGGTGACAAATACAGTAAATTGTTGACAAAATGTGGAATGTGAGTTAAATAAGGGAATCTTATGAAAACAAAGTTAATATTTAAGATGAGAATTAATGAAAAGAATTTTAGAAGTGAAAATATGATGAAAGGATCAAAACACGAATTTTGAAAAGTTTGAAGACCATGATGCAAATTTACCAAAATGTGAAAAATGTGACTAATCGGGATAAGGATAAGTTGGATTAGATTTTAGTGTAATAAAAATAACTTTTGGGATTAAATTGAAGGAAATGAAAAAAATGTAACGATTAAATTGTAAAATTTCAATTTTAGTGCGACAATGAAGAATGTGTAATTTTTATCATCCATAAATTTATATTAAATATTATAAGTGAATTATGAGATTTGGACTTGATGATTGGCTATTATTGTGAAGAAATATTGTTAAGTAATAAAAAAGGTAAAAATGTAATTTTACAACAAAAAGGTAATTTGATATTTATAAAGTCTTTTATGATGAAAACATTGATATGACGTTATAAGTGATATATGGATATTAGGCTATTGGATTATAATTTAAGTGGGTCATTATTACCTTAAGGTTTTGGGCTTGTATAACAGAATTGGGGCCCATGGCCTACTTAGATTTTTTTTTAAGGGGGAAAAGAGTATAGCACACTCTCCACCCTTCCCCTACCGTCCGACCATCATCTTCCATGGGAGTTCTCTCTCCCTTTCTCATGTTTCCTACATATTTCTCTAAAAATGCTTAAAAACTTCACCTTCTACTTTGAGATTTTGCTAAAATATCTTAGAAAATAATTTTCATATTAGTTTTCCATCATCATTTCTTTAATTTTAAGCAAGGAGTTTATGGTTTTATGAGAGAGAAAATGAAAGCTTAAGAGAGAAAGCTTCATCAAGGTAAGAAATTGTGGTTTCCACCTCTCCTAACTATTTGAGTTTAGTTGTGTTGAGAAAACATGGGAAGCTTGGATGTCAATTTTTTTTTATATTTTTGGTTTATGGAATATGAGAGACTGATGGGTATTGAATTTTCTAGCAAGAAGGGTAGAAACAATAATTTGAAAGCTTGAGTTTTAATGTTTTGGCATCCAAGAGGTAAGTACTCTTGGATTACCTTATTTTCTTATTCTAATATGTTTAGGAATTAATGAAATTATGTTATGAGTATGCAAAATAGTTATATGTTGATCATGTGAGATTTCCCACAAGTTAGTGTGTTAGAAAAATTGTTGAGAAATATTGAAGCTTAACAAGCCTTGGTTATGATGTATCAAATTGACTAATAATGAGTGTGTTAGAAAAATTGTTGAGAAATATTGAAGCTTAACAAGCCTTGGTTATGATGTATCAAATTGACTAATAATGAGGTATGATATTTTGATTTCCATGAAAGAATTAACAAGTTCAAATTATATTGTTAATGTGAAAAATGTTAATAATGTCATTAAATCCAAGAATGAGCCTAATTTGCTTATTCATGCTTTTAGTCGATACCATTTTAAAATATTAAATTTGTTATGTAAAAGTTAAAAAGTAATGGGAATAGGTCTTCTCACGAACTATTATATGAAATGGATATTTGTATAAAATCTAAGGAAATGAGAAAATGTATCACAATGTAAAGCACCTTTGAAACTTACATGTCAAAAATCATTTTGCTCATTAGGCCTTTATTAACGTGCAATTCATTGTAAGTATGTGAAGACTAAGGCGCTACATCGGGTCACCGGAGCAATCCAACAATATTTTCAAATAATTTAAAACATTGAAATACATTTTATTTAAGAGAAAATATCATACATAGTTATACTGAAAATAGTAATAAAAGTAGTTATACAAAATATGTAGAGCTCCAATGTCATCGTGTATCAAAATAGTCAAAATAACCAAAACAATAAATGAGTTACAAACCTACAAAATACAAGTAAGGCCCTAGGAATACAATGCCCACAAGTAGGTAAGGTATTGTTTTCTTCATATGTGATGCTGGAAGTCCCTCGTCGGTGATGTTCCTTAAGCACAAACAAAGTCTACTAATCTGAAAATGAAGACAACTCGAAGGTTGAGCTTTACAGACTTGAATAATCAAATCATGAGTCATTCAATCTACATAACCAAATCACTTGCATATCAAACTTCTCAAACTTGTTAGACTGCACATGTGCTCAAATAATTGGGTATTCGAATAGTCTCACGCCACTCATGGCCGCTAGTTAAATAATCTCGGGTATCCATAGGGTTATCCCAAATGCCACTCATGGCCGCTAGTTAGGTTAGAGCCCTAAGGTTGAGTGCAACCAAAGCATCAAACATATAATGACAAATATACAACCATGACATTCGAGTCTCATACTTGCGTATCATTCTGGCTAAAATATTAACTAATGAAATATGACAGTTTGCTGCCTTGATATTTTGACCTTTGCTTATTTAAAAATTAATAACTCTTAATATATAACTTTAAATCGAGCACCGTTTGTTTTAAACGAAACTAGAATTTCATACTATTATAGAGATATAAGGCTCACTTCTTATTTTATCTTGTGAAATTTTTGGTGATTTTTTTTCAAAGTCGCTGCTAAATCTATTTTATAAGAATTCCCCTGCCAAATTTTTATGACCTTTCAACACTCAAAAATTCATATATTTTAAAATAAAAATAAAAATCGATCTTTGTTTATTGTAAACAAAACTAGACTGACTCATGGTTACAATGATGTATAGATCACTTCCTAATTATTTTACAGAATTTATGGCGAATTTTCAAACCTATTTCTCATGTAATAATTTGTTTCTTGCAGATTTCACAACTAAATTTTTAGTTTCATTTTAATCATCCAAACACGATTTCCACCCAAAGACAGACAACATGCATACATTATCACACAAGCATCATATCTATGAGTTATTAAGAAGCATAGGAGAGTTAGAAGGTACCACCTTGATGGAAGAACACCAACCATGCTTCTTGCCAAGCTCTCCGCCACTTTGCCTTTACCCTTAACTTTAGAAGATTCAGCACCCTCTTTAATTAATAACCATGCACCATACAAGATTTCCCACATAAATAAGGGTCTATAGGATGCGAAAATACATTCTTTAAATAAAAATATGAGAAAATGGGTATAAACTTCCTCAAACTCAAACCCTCCTAAACACCCAATAACATTTACCTTCATCTTTGAAGAACATAGATTTTTTTCATGGAATTTTAAAAGGTTAAATCAAGTCTCTTACCTTCTTTGAAATTTGGAGGAAGAAAATGGTGAGAAAACTCACTCCAATCTCTCTCCCTCTACACGGTTTGCTAAGAAAAAAAAATAGAAGAAAGAAAAAAAATGAAGAAATGTAGAAGAAGTGTGTAGAAGCTATAGAAATGAAGAAAAATAAAGAAAAAAATAGAGTGATTATAATATAGTGAAAATGGGGACAAGTCAACTTTATCCATCACCTCAATCTGCCGAAAAATCTTTTCCCATTAATTAGGAGCAGATTTTTATTCAAAAATGGTACAATAACCATATTAGCCATCCATCTTCCCTCTACTTCACACAAGCCTCCCAACATCCTTAAATTCTTATAAAAATTTCCAAAATTGACCCAAATTATTTCCAAAAAAACTCGACCCCTAAATAAATTTATCTATCACCAACCCGAGTCATCACTCAACTATTGACCTGAGAATTTGGGTCGTTACAACTCTTTATCTTTGACACATCTATTGACAAGCTAAGCATCAAGTTAAAAACTTTGACATATCTCTCTTTATCTTTGGCCACCAATAAAATGGATGAAGCTCCTGATACATCTTGTTACTAACTGTGTGCATAATATATGGACTACTATGTGCCTCACGAAGGACCTTATCCCTCAACTTACTTGCTGGAACACAAAGTCACCCTCTGAAATACAATACATCGCCATCTTTCAATTTGAAGCCTGATGCTTCTCCTCATCTCCCTTTGTCTGCGCTGGCGACCAAACTGTCATCAGACTTCTACACCTCTTTTACCCCTCGCACCAACATTGATTCAACCTGAAGCTCAGCTAATAAACCATCATGCTCTAACAAACTCAAACTCACAAACATCACTCGCAACACTACTACTGATTTGTGACTCAATACATTTGCTACCACATTATCTTTACTCGGATGGTAGTCAATAATGTAGTCATAGTCCTTAAACAACTTGATCCATCTACACTACCTCAAATTTAGCTCCTTCTGGGTGAGAAAATACTTAATACTCTTGTTTTTGGTATAGATATAACACTTCCCTCCAAACAGATAGTGTCTCCAACTCTTCATTGCGAAAACCACTGCTGCTAACTCCAAATTATGATTAGGGTAGTTACACCCATGCGCCTTAAGCTACCTAGATATGTAAGCAACTATCTTACCTTCCTGTATGAGAATGTAGCCAAGTCCATTCACGGACGCATCACTGAACACTACATAGACGTTATCTGACTTTAACTGGGTCAAAACTGGTGTCTTTGTCAAAATTGCCTTAAGCTGATCAAAACTTTTTTGTCACTTCTCATTCCACTAAAATGGAACTCCTTTCTGTAGCAACTTGGTCAACAAGTAACAATCATTGAAAAACTTTTAACAAACTACCGATAATACCCGATGAGGCCTAGAAAACTATGAACTTCAGAAACATTATACGATGGCTCTAATATACCACTGCCTGAATCTTTTGTGGATCCACTTGGATACCATCCACCGTGACAATGTGACCTAAAAAGGTCACCTCAGAAAGCCAAAATTCACACTTACTAAATTTGGTAAAAAGTCATCTCTCTTTGAGGGTTTGAAGCACAACTCAAAGATGGTGATCATGCTCATCCCCAAATCACGAATACATTAATATATCATCAATGAAGACCATCACAAACTGATCTAAGTAGGGCTGCAAGATACGATTCATTAAATCCATGAAAGTTGCAGGAGTATTTGTAAGCTTAAACGGCATCACTAAGAAGTCATAATGGCTATTTCTAATCCTAAACGCTATCGTCGATATATCCCTCTCCTTAACTTTCAACTGATGATACCCCGATCTCAAATTAATCTTAGAAAACACACAAGCACCTCTCAACTGGTAAAACAGGTCATCAGTCCTCGGAAGTGGGTACTTGTTCTTCACTGCCATCTTATTAAGCTGATGATAATCAATGCACAATCTCATCGATCCATCCTTCTTTCAGATAAATAACACTAATGCTCCTCATGGTGACACATTAGGACATATAAAGTTGTACTCAAGCAGCTCTGGCAATTGAGTCTTCAATTCTTTCAACTTAGACGGTGTCATGCAGTACGGGGCAATGGATATCGGAGTTGTACTAGGCAATACCTCGATCCTAAACTCTAACTCTCTATCTAGGGCAATCCTAACAACTCCTTAAGAAAAACATCTAGAAACTCCCTCACGGTCCACAAGTCCTCTAATGCCGAACTTTAGACCCTTGTATCCACTACACAAACTAAGAAGGCTTTATAGCATCTACTAATCAACCTCCCAGCTACAGTCATACAAATGACACAAGATGAGCATTCACTAATCTCATTAGTCACTAAGTCTTTGGTTCTGTCCAACTCATAGAACTTAAGCTACCTCGCTCTACATTTTAAACTTACATTATGCTCGGTGAACCAATTCATGCCCAAAATTACATCAAACTCTTGAAAAGGCAACTCCATCAAGTTTTCCAGAAATAGTTAACCCTGAATCTCAACTAGACATCTCTGATACACCTTATCCACCAATATATCAAGTCTTAATGGACTGATACTCGAACCCCAACATCCAACTCCTCAATAGGAATATCTCTCTCACAGATGATCTCACTGTAGATATATGAATGCGTAGACCCGGAGTCCACTAATGCAATAATAGGAATAGAGAACAATGTAAAAATACATGTAATCACATTAGTAATGTTACAGTATTCTCAAGCTTTCACAGTGTACTGCCTAAATGGAACTCAAATATTAGATCTGGCTGCAGATCCAATCTTACCTCTACTTTGTTGGCTTGTTGCGACATTATTACCACCATGAGCTGACCCTCTATCACATTAAAAAGAAAGGTGTGATATCTGAGTCTGAGTAGGCAAAGCACTGCTAGCTCTAAGGCAATCTCTGACAAAATAATAGGTCAACCTCTACTAGAAATAGGCTCTAGTTCTTCGATAATACTCCCCGAGATATCTCCAACCATAAAAATTACAAACTAGAAAAGCCAGGGTCCTAACTGACCCTCTTGAACTCGCTAGCGATGAGGAAGTCAACGGTCTTGTACGAGCTCCTAGTCTTGACCACTAACATGACCTTTTAGACGATGCCAATGGAGCTTTCCAAAATCCTCTAGAATCGTAAATCCTCTTAGCTGCTATCTGAGACAGACTTGTACTGTTAGAAACCCTCTTACTCTAGATACTAAACTAGTTTGTCGAGCTCAATCTCATACCTAAAACCCTCTCTAAAACTTTAGCTTACCGTACTAATTCCAAAAATACCTTGGGCAAGTTTACCGCCAAATAAGTGTGGCTATCAATATGTAGCCCCTCACAGAATCTCTTACACCTTATACTCTCAGTAGCCACTAACTTCGCCGAAAATCTCTCTCGTACCCATACACTATTCGGTTACCTTGTACAGTCATAAAAACTACATCTTCAAGTCATCCATATGTGCCTGAGCAATGTACTTCTCTCAGAACTAGGACAAGAATTGATCCCACATCGGTTACTTTGGTTGTAAAGCCATCTTAACCGTCTCCTACCAATCATATTCATCACCCTTCAACAATGAGATGATGCACTTTAAGTTAACCTTAAGGGTAAAGTGGAGCGGCCTCAAAGTCCTTAGTGTGTCCCTTAACCACTAACCAGTAGCTATTGGGTCATCCTCGCTAGTGCCATAAAAGTCCTCCGTCTTACATCTATGAAATCTTTTTATCGGAGTTTCTTACAGAACAACAAGTGGTGGTGTAATAGCTTTGGTAGGTCGAACCCTCAAGATCGCTCGAAGGATCCGATGCAATGCAAAATTAAGATTCTAGAAGTAAGTTGCCCCATCCACGCCCGGACCCATTAGAATGTCAAAGTCATCAGTGTTTGGGACAAACTCATCTCCCGTATCATCCATTGGAGAAGCAGGACTCTCCTACCTAGCCTCATGGGTGCGATATGAATCATTAGGCATGTCGAATCTGAAACGAATCAAAAAAGAGAAAGCATCATCAGACTTCCAGTCTTAAAAGAGTACTCTTAAACTTAGGGGTATGTATTCATCGACACCTTACTATGACTGACCAGTTGATCTTAGAACAGACTAAACCTAAGCTCTGATACCACTAAATGTAACATTCTAATCCCGAATACGAAGTGCTTGAAGACTAAGGCGCTACATCGCGTCATCGGAGCACTCAACAAAATTTTCAAATAATTTAAAACATTGAAATACATTTTATATAAGAGAAATTATCATACATAGTTATACTGAAAATGGTAATAAAAGTAGTTATAAAAAATATGTAGA
The DNA here is from genome assembly GCF_007990345.1 of Gossypium hirsutum. Classification (NCBI taxonomy): domain Eukaryota; kingdom Viridiplantae; phylum Streptophyta; class Magnoliopsida; order Malvales; family Malvaceae; genus Gossypium; species Gossypium hirsutum. The sequence goes on along the minus strand of NC_053435.1, from coordinate 44,282,950 downwards.
GCTCCAATATCATCTTGTATCAAAATAGTCAAAATAACCAAAAATATGAGTTACATACTTACAAAATACAAGTAGGGCCTTAAGAATACAATGCCCACTAACAGGTAAGGTATTGTACTCTAGATACGTGATACTGGAAGTCCCTCATCGATGATGTTCTTCGAACATGAATAAAAGCCTACTAATATGAAAATGAAGGTAATTCGAAAGCTGAGCTTTACAGGCTCAGTGGTACACAATTAATCTACCATACTTCAAGAAATTCATAAATATAAGCATGTAAATCAAATATATACATAAAATCATGGCATAAGTATCGAATAATCAAATCATGAGTCATTCAAACTACATAACCAAATCACTTGTATATCTATAACAACCCGTTTTTAGTTAGATCAAAATAGTGGTTTCAGGACCACAAATTTATGTTGAAATATTTATTTTATTATTATTTTAATGTCTGGAGCATGGTAGTATGATTGTGTGAAAATTTCATTAAGAAATGTTATCGTTTGAGTGCTCAATTTGATAAAAATGACTAAATCGCGTAAATTGTAAAACTTGTGTTCTATTAGATAAAAGTGTCTAATAGTTATAGAACTTTAATGTAGAGGTCCTTATGTGGTAATTAGCTCATTTATAAAGTTAATAGACATTCTTGGACATGATTAAATGAATTTTAATGTTTTAATTAAAGGTTATAATAGTAAATTAATAATAAAGACTAAATAAATAAAACAAAACCTTATTTTGATGTCCATCTTCTTCCTTTAGCCGAAATTAACAAGAGAAGAAGCCATTCTTAGGGTTTTTCATTTGGCCAAGGCATTTTTGTCCAATTAGGTACGATTTTTGTCCCATTTTTATTGATTTCTATGTTTTTAAGATCGTTGCAGCTTAATCTAGCTAGCCCAGGGACTAATTTGCAAAACTGTTAAAGGTTTAGGGTTTTTCCATTGATGAATGTATATTTATTTTGATGTTTAATGATAGAAAATGTATGCTTGTTGTTAGATAAACAACATTTGTTAAGAGATTTTTTGATAAAATTGTCAATTAGGGATTTATTTGTGAAATGTGGAAATTTTATGGTAGAAATGTGAAATAAATGAAAAATATGGGCTACTATGATAATAAGAGAAATTCAGCTAGCATGGGTAGGGACTTCATTACATGAATTTTTATTTTTATGAGTTAAATACTAAATTGTAAAGATGTTATACTATTAGGGGAAAAATATAATTTTACCATAATGTGATTTTTGGGCTAAGTTGAATAGAATGATAATTAAATAAGTTAAATTTGATTACATATAGATCAAGAAAAGTGAAGTTTAGATCTAGATCAGGGGAAAAACAAAGTATTTAACTCCATTTTGTCATTTTTACGATTGAGCTAAGTTTGTATGTTAATAAGCATTATTGTAATTTTGTTTTAAATGCTTTAATATTGAATTAATTGTGAATACGAACTTACGAATATGTTCGACCAAGATTCAGCAATGTGAAATCCCGATTGAACCTTAGGAATAGATTAGGATACAGATGACATGTCATTAGGGGTTATGTGATTTGGGTGCTAGTCCGTACGTCCTACTGGTGGCTGAGTTATCTGGCATATGTTGCAGATTCTTGTCAGCTTGTCTGAACAGTACCATGTAGCTACGTCATAACTGTCAGCTTGTGTAAGTAGACCCGTCGATAGCTCAAGAGTGAGTATTATATGAGATATGAGATTGAGATAGTTTTGGCTATATATTTGGCACTTAAGGTGCGAGATTCCTGAGTATCCAATATTATTCCAAACGGTTCAATAGGTATATCGAAAATATGAAACAGTAAGAAATAGATACGTATCAGTATAGGTATGTATGGAAACTATATAAGCATTGAGTCTATGAAAGTTGTGAGTTCATGATTACTTATGTGATTGAATATAAGTTAACCTTATGATTTGATGATTTTGTAGTATATTATGTTCATACTACTTGATTTGGTGAATGAATGGTGAGCTTTACTTATTAACTATACGAGCTTACTAAGCTTTTTAGCATACTCTATTTACTTTTTCGTGTTTTATAGTGTTTATCGAAGCTAGCTCGAATTTAGGTGTCGTCGGAGATTTCATCACACTATCAAGCTTTCACTTTGGTACTTTTGAAGTTATGTGTTTGTTTATATGGCATGTATAGGAATTATGGTCATTTTGGTATATTTGTTAGTAATGAATTTAGCCATTTGATTTGGCTTATAAATGATGAATGGTTAGTTATGTGTATAGCCATGTGACTTAGCTTATTTTGGCATGCTTAGTGATATATATATGTGCAAAAAGGCCTTTTGATATGTTGTGTATAATTTCCATTTATATGCTTGTTGTGAATTGGTATTTAGAGTATTAAATGGTTGAATTTGATATTGGTATGCTTGTGGTTTTAGGTAAAGTGATGCATAATTGAAAGTGACCATATTGATGATTTTAGAATGCGAATTTTTGTATGAAATTGGATAGCTTATTGTGATACTTGTCTATATTGTGATTAATGGTATGGATTTAGTATGAATTATCCTTGATTGAGATTGGTTGAAATTCCTATTTATGCAAATGTTATATGCCATTTGGTTTGTGTAGGTGATTGAAAGTTTAGGTGAGAAAAATGGCTTGACAAATAGCTTATTTTTGTCTACATGGGCAGAGACACGGGTGTATGACTCAACCATGTGTGACACACGATTAGGTGACACGGTCATGTGTCCCCTAGTGTTTAATTAGAAATCGAGTCAATATGCTCCACACAGCCTAGCACACGAGCATTTGACTTGGTCGTGTGGCATAAGTCAGTATACCCTACAGGTTTGGCATAGCCTAGCACACGGTCTGGCACACAAGCGTGCATGGCCATTTCGAAGGGCACATGGGTTAGTCAGATAGGCGTGTGTGTTGGCCGTGTGACCCAAGTCAGAGAGTTATACAGGGTCAGACACGGGCTGGGATATAGCTATGTAATCCCATTTTGAATGTCCACACGACCTGTGACACGGGCGTGTCTTCGGTCATGTGAGGTACACCCTATATTTTGAAAAAACTTTCTAAGTTTCCAAAAATTTCATGAGTTATCAATTTAGTCTTGAACCACTTCTAATGCATGATTTGGGCCTCGTAGGCTCGTATTAGGGACTTTATAAATAATTGTGAATGATTTATATTTGATATGGAAAAATGTATGAGAAATGTATGTTTATTTGTGTAATATGTCCGATAATGCTCCATAACCCTATTCTGGCAATGAATACGGGTGAGGGTGTTACAATATTAAACTTGTCAAACTTGTTATATGGAACATTTGCACAAATAATTGGATATCCGGATAGTCCCACACCAGCCATGGCCACTAGTCAATTAATCTCGGGTGTCCGTAGGGTTATCCCGGGAGCCACTCATGGCCTTTAGTTAGGTTAGAGTTCGAAGGATGAGCGCTAACAAAGCATCAAACATATAATCAGAAATATACAACCATGACATTCGAGTCTCATACTCATTTCAACTTGCTTATCATTTTGGCTAAAATATTAACTAATAAAATATGGCAGTCTGCTACATTGACATTCTGAGCTTTGCTCATTCAAAAACTAATAACTCTTAATATACATAACTCTAAATCAAGCATCGTTTGTTTTAAGCAAAACTAGACTTTCGTACGGTTATAGAGATATAAGGCTCACTTCCAATTTTATCTTGTGAATTTTTTTGTGATTTTTTTTCAAAGTCACTGCTAAATCTATTTTATAAGAATTCTGCTTCCATATTTTTATGACTTTTCATGTAACAGCCCAATTTTTTAGTGGTGTCAAAAATAATGGTTTGAGACCATTAAATTCGATGAGTGAGTTCGAAAATTTTATTATTTAGTATTTATGAGTTAAATGTGATTTTAGGAAGACTTTTGAAATAGTAATATGTGTTTTAGAAGAAAGTATTAAGTTAAGTGGTTTCAAAAATGAGGTATTAAGATCTCGATTTCATAAACCGAGTCGTAAATATTTTTATAAATATTTACGGAGTGTCATTAAGTTAGTATTAAAGTTTTGTTAAAAAATTTTAAAGTTTTGATATTTAATTAAATTAAAAAGGTGCAAAACTTGCTAATTAAAGAAATAATGATTAAATAGCTTAAGTGGTAAATAAGGGAGGACCAAAAATGCAATTAGACACTTATTAGAAGGCTTGGATGGCATAAGCAAAGAAAAATCTTGAAATTAGGTGATTTAGGGGCAAAATAGTCATTTGGAAAATAAAGGTAAAAATTAAAACAAAGACCAAATTGAATTTCTAGACATTTCTTCATCAATGTTCAGCCAAAAATAGCCATAGGAGAGCTCTTAAAGCTGGTTTTTCATATTTTTACTTCATGTAAGTTCAATTCTTGCCTTTTTCTTGAAATTTTTATGTTTTTAAGACTTTTACAATTAGATCCAATTATCTATTTCATTAGTTTTTGATTTTATGGGTAATTTTGAAAGTTACCATTGATAACTTTTGGATTTTTTTGATGAATTAACATGGATTTAGAGGTTTAATTTTGTTATATGATGATTTTATCAAGTGATTTCAATAGAAATTGATTTTAGGACCAAATTGTGAAAATATTAAATATTAGGGTTTGATACTAAAATTCTGTTGATCAAAGGTTGTATGATAGTTTAGAATATTTAGATAAATTTTCAATTGAGAAAAATTAGCTCATTTGATAGGCTAATTGGTGAGGGACTAAATTGCAAAACTTGTAAAAATTGGGGTAATTTTGTAATTTCAAAAATTGAAGGGTATTAATTGTGAAGTGAATTAGAAATGAAATATATGCTAATGAATGAATAATTTTATATTTTAGATCAAGAGCCCGTAGATAATCGTGAAAAAGAAAATTAGCATAATAGTCCCTGAACTACTACAAATTTCACAATTTAATCCAGGTAAGTTCGTGTGGTTAAACTTTAATGTTATATGACAATTTGATAAATGGTATTATATATTTATTCATATCATTTGTTAAAAATAAAATTATTGTTAAAGTTATGAAATTGAATTGAATATTCAAAACGAACAAAACGCAGGATTGAGTATAGTTGTTCAGCGCAAAGGAGGAATTGACAGCAAATTACCTAAGTAAACCAAGGTTCAAAATTTGTTGCAAAATTTCGTGTTTACTTTCCATTTAGCTCTCATGAGCTCCAGTTACTTATGAGTTTTAGTTCAACCCTATTGGGTTTCTGTTCAGCTCTTCTGAGCTTCAACTTAACCCTTATAGGTTTCCGTTCAACTCTTATGAGCTTCCATTCAACCCTTATGGGTTTCTATTTAGCACCTATGTGCTTCTATGCTGCCTTCAGGCTTCTGTATATGATGTACTCATATCCGTAAGACGTTCTCCGATTTGACAAGAGTTGGTAAGTGACATGTGGAATTAATGTTTGATGATTTAAAGTTATTATTGATATTGATCTGAAATATGTGAATTCATTGATGGAAGTTTGTTTGGTAGGAATTGTATATTGAATAATTTATTTAAATGACTTTTTATAGTATGTTCGGTAAGATTTATGTTTTGAGCCAATGAACTTGCTAAGCTTTATTAAGCTTACTTGTATTGTTTAATGTTGTTTGTAGATTTTAGAGAAGTCGAGAGACCGGATCAACACATCGAGCCACACTATCCAACTTGTTCTGGTAGATCTTGAATTACATATTATGGTTTATATGGCATTTATAGGGATTGAAATGGTTGTGTAAATGTCAATAATTACATTTTGTTTATGTTTCAAGTTAACTTATATATGTATGGTTTTATCATGTTTGGTATAAATACTAGTGTGGTTAATGGATGGATAGTTCCTAGCTATAGTAATGAATAAATTGGTAAAACATATTGATATAGGTAATTACATGTGTGAATTGATTTATGTTCTAATTTAGAATGTTAAAATATATATTACATATGATCATATTATAATATGTATGAAAGTTGAAATGTGTAGGTTGAAGTCAAGAATGGGTGAGAAAAAAGGCCATAAAATAGTCTATTTTTGTCCACATGGGCAAGGACACGAGCGTGTGTCTCAACCATTGTGACACACACCTAGAACATAGGGATCTGGTCGTGTGTCCCCTGCATCTTAAAATTCGAAACAGAATACTCAGGTTTTTGCACATGGCCTAGCACGCGGGTGTGTGGCTTGGCCGAGTGACCCTTGAACCTTTCACACGGCCTAGCACATGGGTGTGTGGCTTAGCCGTGTGACCCTGAACCTTTCACACGGCTTAGCACACAGGTGTGTGGTTGGCCGTGTGACCCAAGTCAGAGAGTGACACGGGTATGGACAAAGGCTAGGACATGGTCGTGTGCCTCACATCGAATGCCCACACGGCCTATGACATGGACGTGTCTCTTGGTCGTGTGAGTCACAAGGTCAGCCACACTAGCGTGCCCCAAGCTCCTAAGAAAATTTTTTGAAATTTTGTGAAAAATTCTTTAATTTTCTAATTTAGTCCTGATTTATTTCTAACGCGTATTTTGGGCCTTGAGGGCTCATACAAAGGACAATATGAGTATGTCATGATTGGTTTCTGATATGTTTATTAAATGTTATAAAATGTTTGTATTTATTTTGTAAAGTTCGGTAATGCTTCATAACCCTGTTTTGGAGATGGATTAGGGTTATGGGTGTTATATTGTAACACTTAAAAATTCATATATTTTAAAATAAAAATCAAAATTGATCTCCATTTATTCTAAATGAAACTAGACTGGCTCACGGTTACAACGATATACAGATCACTTCCTAATTATTTTTATAGAATTTATGGAAAATTTTCAAACTTATTACTCATGTAATAATTTGTTTCTGGCATATTTCATAACTAAGTTTTTAGCTTCATTTTAATCATTCAAACATGATTTCCACCCAAAGACATACAATATGCATATATTATCACACAAGCATCATATTTATGACTTATCAAGAAGCATAAGAGAGTTAGAGGGTACCACCTTGATGGAAAAACACCAACAAAGCTTCTAGCCTAGCTCTCCACCACTTTGCTTTTACCCTTGGCTTTAGAAGATTCACCACCCTCTTTAACTAATAACCATGCACCACACAAGATTTCTCACATAAATAAAGGTCTATAGAATGCAAAAATACATGTTTTAAATAAAAATATGAGAAAATGGGTATAACTTCCTCAAACTCAAAACCACCCAAACGCCCAATAACCTCCACCTTTATCCTTGAAAAACATAGATTTTTTCCATGGAACTTTAAAATGTTAGATCAAGACCCTTACCTTCTTTGAAATTTGGGGGATGAAAATAGTGAGAAAACTCACTCAAATCTCTCCCTGTAATATCCCGAATTAGGGCCTAATCAGAATAGTGGTTTCGTGACCACAAATCTGAGATGGAAATAATTATTTTATGATTATTTTGAGGTCTATGATATGATTTCATGATTGTGTGAAAATTTCGTGAAGAAATTCTATGCATGAAGTGCTTAATTTGAAGTTAGGGACTAAATTGAATAAGTTGCAAAACTTGCATTCTAGAAGTTTCTAGTATGAAATTGCTTTGAAATATTAATTAGGAGGTCTTAAATAGAAATTTAACCAATTTCAAAGTTTATGGACAAATATTGGACATGAATGGAATTTTTGAAAAGTTTAGTAGTAAGGGAATTTTGGTCATTTAGGGGTAAAATGAATTAAAATACAAAATTAAAAGCCAATTTTGCTCATCTTCTTCACCATGGACGTGTATACCAAGGGAGACTCCATGGCTAAGGTTTCCAAGCTTCCAAGCTTCCAAGCTTGATTATGAAGGAAATCGAGATTCGGGCTTAAATCGGGAAAATACAAGGTTATGGACTAAAATGGTAAATTATTGTTTCTGGATCGAGGTAAGCTCGTATGATAATAATAATGCAATGTTATGTTTGAATTATATTTCTTACTATTATTGAATATATTTTATGATTTAATATATTGGAAAAGTTGATGGAATGGTGTTTATGATGTGGAAATATGACATGAAAGAATGTTACATGAAATGCAAGAAAATGAAGATACATGACAAGTGATATATGAAATATGTGATATATGTTATGTAAATTCTTAAAAGCTGATTTGATATTTGAGTTGTGTCTTATTATACTATGAATGGACAATTGGTACTATGGATAGTGAGATCGACACTTCGAGTAAATTCGTACACAAATAATCTATCGATTCTTTTTATGTTATTATATTTTGATATCATATGAAATGTGGCTGCCTATCAAATGGTTATTTGGTGTAAATTATGAATTTAAATTGATTACGGACAATTTCGTAAAATGTTGAAAAGTGAAGAATTTCCCGATTGAACCTTCGGAATAAAAACGATACGAATGATATATTGTGAGGTCGCATGTGTAGTACTAAGTGCAGGCTACTATGTGTACCTGAAAACTGTGATCACGTGTGTAGTACTAAGTGCAGGCTACTACGTGTATCAGATGGTTAGGTCACGTGTGTAATACTAAGTGCAGGCTACTACGTGTACCGGATAGTTGGTCACATGTGTAGTACTAAGTGCAGGCTACTACGTGTACCGGATAATTGGTCACATGTGTAGTACTATGTGTAGGCTACTATGCGTACCAGATAGCTTTGGCTACAAGTGTGAAAATATGTGCAGGCAATTGAGTATCAGTTATTATTCCGAAGAGTTTAACGGGAAAATCGATTAAGTAAAAATACAATTGAACATGATTATATGATGAATAAGTGTAGGTATATGTTTATGAAAAATTATGAGCAATGTGCTCGATAATTGGGTTAATTTCGATGAGACAAAATGGATTAAGTGGAATTATGTAAGAATGAATTTTAGTGGTAAAACAGCGTTGGACAGCAGCAGTTGCATGACTTTGAAAATTCACTAAAAATTTTGGAAGTTGAATAAAAGTGCAAATGATATATGAAAATAAAGATTAATCAGTCTATTTTCACATGAAAGAAATAGGGAAGCAAAAGAATTCTATATTGTGTGATATTTGAATTCTTGTGAAATAGGGTCTGAATGAATTCGAGATTCCCTGTTCTGACTTTAGAAATTCACCATAAATTTTAAAAAAAATATTAAGAGTTATACCTTACATGGATGGATTCCGTATTGAGTCTATTTTTAAGGGAAACAAACGTCATGGTCGTTGGCATTCTATACAGGGAGAAATTTGGTTGGTAGTGCACAGAGGTCAGAGTAGTCATACTCTGAAATAGGGGAGACTTTAACTAATAAACTGTACTAATTGGCTAAACCAAAAATTCTGGAAATTTTATGGGAGAAATATATATGAATCTAGTTTCAAGTAAAATTAACGAAACTAAATTTGGAGTTTTGTAGCTTCAGATATGAATGATTTAGTAACTATAACTCGATAACACATCTTAACCTGAATATGTGTAATTGTACAATTATATTGTTTTATCTTGAAAAGCATGGTCGTAATTGCTTATTATTTTCATATGAACTTACTAAGCATAAAGCTTACCCATCCTCTCCATTTCTTTAGTATTGGCAGGTCGGCTCGGGGTTGGAGGTCGTCGGAGGCAAAATCACACTATCAAACTATCATTTTTGGGAAAATTAATTCAAATATTAGAAATATCAAGTGAATGGCATGTATAGGAAGTTGGTTTGTGATATGTATTTTTATTATGATTTTGACCTTACATATCAGTCTGTATTGAGTTATCGTATATGATCATGAGATGTGGTCCTTATCCATTATAGTTTATAAGTTTAATTAATCGTGCCATGTCCTACGTTTTGATGTGATGATATAGTTAGCTTTGCTTGTTATGCATGTGTCCGAAAAGTTTTGAATTAAATGAAATTTTATGGCCCCGTTTTCGTCTATGTGTATTGTTAAGTCTAGTAATGCCTCGTACTCTGTTCCGGCCTTGGATACAGGTAAGGGGTGTTACACTCCCTCTACACAGCTTGCTAAGGAAAATAGATGGAAGAAAGAAAAAAAATGAAGAAATGTAGAAAGAAGTGTGTAGAAGCAATGGAAATGAAGAAAAAGAAAGAAAAAAATAGAGTGATTATAAAATAGCTAAAACAGGGACAAATCAACTTTATCCCTCACCTTAATCTACCGAACAATCTTTTCCCATTAATTGGGAGAATATTTTTATTCAAAAATGGTAAAATCACCATATTAGCCATCCATCTTCCCTCCACTTCACGCAAGTTTCCCAACATCCTTAATTTTTTATAAAAAGGTCCAAAATTCACCCAAATTAATTCCAACAAAACTCGATCCCTAAATAAACTTATCTATCGCCAACCCGGGTCAATGCTCAAACATTAACTCAAGAATTTCAGCCGTTACAAAAGTGCCTTTATATGATATGTGTATATGCATGCGTTAATGGCTTTGATGAATATATGTTAATTACATTTGTAAAGTATGCCCTAATAGACTCAGTGAAATGTTAGGATACGGTTGGCATGCCAATTAGGGTCTATAATGCATTAAAGTCTTGTATATGGGGTTCTATTGTATTCATACTTGGCACTTTGGTACCTTTTGGTGTGGTGGAGGTTTTGCACATATTTGTGCTTTATATTGTTTTAGGCCACAAACTTTGGTGTATCTTGGTGTGGTGTAGTTTATGCTCTTATGAGCTTATTAGTGTGGTTGAAGGATGTCTTGTGCTACTATGTGCAACACTCCTCCTAACATAGTCTTAGATGATAGTTTGTGTGGATGGATAATTAGCTAAGATTAAGCTAAGGAAAGGTTGATTTATGTTCTATCTGCTAATGGTGTATTATGTAATGTTTATTACACTATGAGTGGCAGACTATTTGATTATTTTGGTAGGTCCGTAATGATTTTGGTTGAAGGGTTAGCCTTTTGGCGAAGTGTTAGGTTTTTGGTTTTATGTTTTGACGTGGTTATTATGGGCACCCTCCAATCAATGTTTTCTCTTGGTAATATGTGTGATAGATCCTCTTGTTAGTATACGCTAGTAGTGGATTGTACGTTGTGGACTGGATTATTTTCTATTTGAGCATGTTTGTTATTGTTCAGTTTTAGTTGAGTTCTTGCTAAGATCCATAATGACTATCGGAACCACCGAATATAAATTTCCTATGCTCTAACTTAATTAAACAAAGTATAGAAAAGTAGTGTCGATCCCACAAGGACTGGGACTCCTAATATCGTTTCTACGTGACCAGATTCCAAGGTCGTGGCAACTATCATGCCCACAACTTATCGTGTGCTGAAATGAAAAATAAATAAAAGGGGATTTTAGTTGATAAATGTTAAAATAATAAAATGAATAGAACGAAATAATAACAGAACGATAATTGCAAATAAAATTAAATTGGTAAATCAAATATGCGAATCCTTAGCCTTAGACTTGGTAAATTCCAGTCTTGAATCGATCCTTAAAAGTGAATATTTCCTTTCAAATGATAAGTTGGTTATAACGACCAAGGATGCTTCAATCGCCAACTTTTCCTTGTGCAATTGATTATGGTACGACTTGCAAACCGCCCCTTACCAACTATCTAACCACATAACACACGTCCGCAATTTAATATCTCGTCAGTCTTGCGATCTAGAAAAGCCCAACTTGAATTAACGGCCTCAATAACGTAGGTCCTTTAAATACGATCACTATCTCCCTTGACGAAATCCAACTGGCCTTTACCCACCTAGACACACCAATTTATTGTAGAAATCCAAATGCAGTAGATGATTGACTCACTTTCCCAATTGTACGCCAAACAACTCCAACCCAATAAACGCTTTTTGAATTGAAATTGAATTAACTTTAAGGGACAATTGTGACTATCCCATATTTTAGAGAGATAATGAATACTGTATTGTAAGGTGTTAGCATGTGTTCATATATCACAATTCTCTATTGGAATGATGACCGACCTAAAGCTAAATGGAGATTAGTTGAGTATGAAATTAATCATACTATATTGGGGTTTAAGAGTGGAAAGACAATTGTACCAAAATATAAAAAAAAGAAAAAAAAAGGGCAAAAAGCTTGAACAAGAATATGCTTAAGTGCTTTCTAAATTCAAGGGTTTTCCAGTACATCTTTATGCCACAAATACAAAGTTTTTTTATACACATCCCAAAAGCTAATTTAGCATGATTTTCTCCTAAAATCATATTTAACAACCAATACAAAATCTTTTATGTTTTTTAAAATATAGGATTTGACAAATTCAAAAATTTTGATTTTTTTATTAGCCCAAACATAATCTTGTAATTTTCGATTCAGCCCCTTATATTGCTTTTTATTCTAATATTAGCCCGATTTTGCTTGTTTTTTAAATTTGGCATTCTAATTGTGTCCTTGATAAAATTTAAGCAAGAAATAACAAGCTTATTAGTATTCTATTAAAAAATTTATCAAAATAGGTACATTAAGCACACGAAATTAGCTTGCTATCAATCCAGTTAGGAATTAACTAAAGTTTAATAATTATTTTATTGTGTGATATGCCTAGAATGATTATGTTGGCCACATATAAAGTATGAGTTAGCTTTGCATGTTAGCCACGTGTTAGTTCTAAGAGAAAGAGAGAGAGTTGTGAGCTATAAATATTAGTGAAACTTTTGTAGTGTGGGTTTTTTTTCCTTCTTCTCTTGCTTTGTTATACTTTGGTATCCTACTTAAGGAAGAGTTCTTCGTTGGAGAGGAATTAGCAAGTGATTGATTAGCAAGAAAGGATTGTACGTATAGCAATAGAGATAGTATAACAACCTCGTTGGGATTATTTGTGAGTATCTAGTTTGTTTTGCTCTTCTTTGAGTTTGCTTCTATCTTGTGTATATCACAAACTGTGGTTGTTATAGCTTAAAGTTCAGGTAAACCCATTGGCATGGAACTTCTGAATCTGTTGCATGTAATCTTCTATGTGTGCATGTTTATGGAATGAAATGGATATGACTTCCTTGGGATATAAACTTAGTATCCAGATATAAAGAGCCACTGGTAGGGCATGTTAATTGCAAACCAGAATGGTAAATGTGCGAGACCACTGGTAAGGCATGCTAGTTGCTAACCAGGTGGGAGTATATGATGGACCATTGGTAGGGCATGTTAGTTGTTAACCAGATTGGCGGCCACTAGTAGGGTATGTTAGTTACTAACCAGTTGGCGCGAGTGTTAGGTTTGGTAGGGCATGTTAGTTGCTAACCACGACAAAGAGCCCTGAACTCACGGGAACACGCATGTGTTCGAAATGTTAAGAAATGTGATATTTTTTTTGCTATTTGATTGGAATATTCGAGGTTTAAGCCAAGGAAAGATTTGAAAAGAGTAAGTTAATATGACTCTGTATGTGATGTATGTTATGTATTGAAAAGAGTAAATTAATATGACTTTGTCTTTGTTATACATTATGTATAATTGCTTATAGTAAGGAAAAGTTGAATGTTAAGTGGTAAGTTTTGATCCATGTTTGTTGTGTTGGAAACATAGCACATTTTATAAGTATTGGTATTTGGCATATAGAATCCGCCCTAATAAAAGTGTATATGATTTAGCCTGCCGAGATGTCTAAAATGCAAAGGTATGTGCTAGTAAAGATTGTGTTTGATGAGGAAATGTCAGCTCTATTAAGGTTAGAATTATCGTTAGATGTAAGGAAGAATGTATACGCCCAACGTTAGAGTTTGCCTGGAAATGTTATCCACCACAATTATGTATTTGTCAATAGTTGAAAGTATGCACCCAAATGTCTATGCATGTAGGGTGTTGATGTATTAGTTTCAATGTTTATATATGCAGTTGTGGTATTATTTGTGCCTCTGTAAATTTGTCTAAAAAGTTGAGTCTTTCTTTTTTTTAAGCTCATTAAGTTCTTTTAAACTTACTCCATTTTCTTTCCCCTCTTTCCAAGTAGTGATTTGTCGTAAGCTTGTAGAAGGGACTTAGTCATAAAGAGCAACCTCTGTAGTAAGCTCATCTGTGTTAGGTTTGTAGCATGCATATGTTCTTTGGGGGTGACATGTATTTCTATTTTGAATCTAAATTTATAATAAAGTACCTTTTATTTAACTACAATTTTATAAGAATGTTACCTTTTGAAGGAATGGATGAATTTTTATGAATTATGTTTTGTGAAGTGTTTTCTTCTTGTATACGCCAAACTATTTTATATGTTATGACCACTACCAGTAATACTTTACTTTCAAAAGAAAGGTTTTCAACTTATCTGCGTATAAGTTACAGCGTATACCAGTTTTGTTAGTTGTGTTTTTGAAACTTTTCCAAATTAACGTCCCAATTATTGAACTTTGAAACGATGTATATGTCTGCTTCTGTGTATGCCTCAGTCGACCGTTGGGGATTGGGGTGTTACAATATAATTTTGCACTTTGGTGCCTATTGGTGTAGTGGAGGAGTCCCTTGTATCCGAGTCAATTTTACTAGAGTTTACTATGGGGAAAATGAATTTGATGTTGCTAATAAACTTTAAATGTGACTATAGATGATTCAAAGCAAGACTAAATGTCATGTACTAAATGACTCGTAATTAAAAGAGATGGAAATAATATAAATGAATGGGTAAGTAAAAGAGAATTTCACTTGATAATGAGCTTAAAAGTGTTTGGCGTAATAAACTTACCTTAAACAATATTAGAAGGAATTGGTGATTTATGCATGCTTTAGTTTAATGAAATGAAAATGATGTATATGATTCACATAAAAGATGAAAGGTTATAAGTGGGAACTATGAAAGAACACGTCTTAATTATATGAATTTTACCTTAAGGTCACGAATAAGAATTATATTAAAAGAATTGTTAATGAAACTCATGAGTAGAAAAAGAACAAATTACTCTTATTATGAGATTTGTTGACAAAGATGGTTTTATTAGGGAGCATAACCTTGCTCACGTCAAAGATACATAAGCATTAACTCTTAAAAATGAACTATGTGTTATTCTCTCTCGTCATAGCCTTGATGTTTATGATATTCATGTTCAAGGTTACAATAGGACTAGTAATATGCACACGGAATAGAAATGATTGCAAGCATTATTCTTCTATGGTTATCTTGCTTATTATGTGCATTTTGTAGCTCACAGCCCATAATTGACTCTTGTTGCTGCACATAGAAAGGTACATTCCATTCTTAGTTTTTCAATAATTTGAATTTCATTATCAATTCTGTTGATGCCTTTTGCAACATTGTGAAAAATACTAACTGTTCAAGAAGCTAAAATTGCACACAAGTAAGCAATTAATGAGCTCAAGATGGGAAAAGGTGCTAATCAAAATGATACTTTAAAACAAGCTAGAGATAGTCATTGGGGTTCTCATATTTATTCTATATGCAATCTTATAAAAGTGTTTGATCCAACTTGTTCCATGCTTGAAAGTATTAAAGTTGGAGGATCCAGTAATTCTCAATGAAGGGATGGTAGTGTTGCATCCAAGTTGATTCAATTATTTGAAGTCATTTTGATTTTGCATTTAATGAAAGAAGTCATAGGCATTAGTGATAAATTATGCCAAGCTTTGCAGCGAAAATCTCAAGATATTTTAAATGCTATGCATTTGGTTAAGTATAAAGATGTTGATTTAGATTGTAAGATAAATTTATTTAATTTATTTTGTTTTCTTATAATTTTATAATTTTATTTATTTAGGCTTAATATCATTTTTAGCTCCTATACTATAGGGAAATTCTCACTTTAGTCCTTTTACTATCTTTTTGGTCACTTTGTCCCCTCTGCTTTCATCCATTCACCCAAGTTAGCCCATTAGCCGTTTTTATAGAAACACAAGAAGCATTCTTTTGCAAATCTAGTAACTCGTATCATCGTCATAGAGACCAACCGAAATGAATCTAAAGTTGTCAAAGGAAAAGAGATTACAAATGCCAAGGGAAAGCCAAAAAAAAGTATGAAAAAACCTTATTACAAGTCCAAAACACAAAACTAAAAAAGGAATTGTTTTGTTTGTCGCAAATTAGGCCATCATGCACATCAATGCAAACACTGATAAAGGAGAAATGATAATTTAACTTGGTCAAATGTCGTAGATAACATAATTAATCTGGACATTTCTTAAATTAACATAGTGTCTAACATCAAAGAGTAGATGATAGATTTTGGTGTCATTAAACACGTTTGTGTCAATCGAAATGTGTGTGTCTTACACCCAAGTGAAAGGAGAAAAAACAGTTTATCTTAGAATCACCAACTGCAAATGTAATTTAACCCAAAAAAGAAAAAAAAATTCTTACTCAACCTTACCCACCGGTGGCTCCTGAAAGCAACGACGAACTCTCTTATCATCTCTACAGATTGGATGATGGGGCTAAGCAGCGTAAATCCCGCTACCAGAAACCAATTCCCATTTGTCTTTGTATCTTATAGTAAGCCCAAATGTTGAAACAAAAAATAGGAAGCACAAAATGCTTTAAATGGGCGGAGCAAAGTATTGAAATAAAAAGTGCCTAGTGATTTAAATCAATGAAGTGGGCTTACCAAGACATTAAAATAATAAAAGACCCCAAATTAATATTTTTAAATAAAAGAAATGGGTTTAATAAACAACTTAAAACAAAAGGAAACATTATAGTGCATCAATTAATATCATGGGTCTTGAAGCCCATAAAACTGAATTAAACGGACCCTATTTTTGGGAAGATTGATTTAAGTATACTTTTTGGGTTGAAAGTACCATGTCTAAACACATTATTTCAAATCACATAATTATGTTGAAAATAAAAGTTAATTAACTAAATAGGTTGTTTTTCTTTTAATTTAGGGAAATAGGTTGTTTTTTAAGAGAGTGTGAAACCATGTTCAGCTGGACGAGCTTTCCTGCTGGCATATCAGGAAAAGTTCACTCAATTAGACGTGCTTTTACACACTCTCTTTAAAAACGATCTATTTCTCTAAATTAAAAAAAAGGGCTTATTTGAACAATTAACTTTTTTTTCGACATATTCAACTAATTTAGCCCCATATTAGTATAATATAAATTTATGATATTTAATTATTATATGGAGAAATATTTGATAATATGGATGTATGATTTTTTATTTATTATACAAAAAATTATTTGATACATTACTTGTAAAAAAATTTAATTCCACAAATAAGAATTTAAGAATGAAAAATATTTGTCAATTAAGTTTTAGTTTAATTGGTATGGACGTTGTTACTAATGTAGGAGGATGTGGGAATTCAAGTACACTAAAACACATTATTCTCTTATTTATAAATTAGGAAATGACTATACCTAGTTATAGCGTCACCTATAAAAAAATTTATAGCACTCCCAGAAAATTTTACTGGTACTAACCCTTTATTATAATATCTTTGTTAATTTTTATTTTTTAAAAAAGAAAATTCATGGTTTACAATGGACAATCGTTTTCCAACCTTCTTTAACGTGTCATCATCGTAAAAGAAAAAACCAAAAAGGATGGGATTTGGTGCATCCCACAAGATGGGTAATAGGAAGACAGTGTTGGTGCTGGTGTTTGGATCCATTTTGTTGAAAAGAGTTGGGTAACTTTTCATTTCGCACACCCCCAAGTCTTTTCAACACACTCTTCTCTTCACTGTTGCTTCCTTCATTCATTATCACTACCTAATCACTTTGATGGCTCCAAACCAAAAAGTATTTCATCTCACAGGGCCATCCTTACTTTCTATATGCAAACTGTATTATCAGGCTTTCTTTTAAGTCCTCTAAAATTTTTAATTAATTATGAAAATAATTTAATTTAAAAATTATGTATATAAATTATTTTATTTTTATAGTACTTGTCAGTTCTGCCAGATACATCGGCAGCAACGCCCCCCATAAGCAGCTAATGATTATTTTTTTTTTAAAATAGTGATTCCACCTGATAAATTGACGGTGTCAGACTAAAGTATAATTATATAAAATGTTTAAGGACTTAAAGAAATAATTATCCTTTTTAGATTGGTTTTATCTAAATTTAAATGCACTAGGGAATGAATTTTATATAATTTTTTAAGTTTGTTATTTTTTTTAAAATAAAAAAATTGAAAAGAGTTTATTTTTGTTATTTTTATATATTTTAAAGGCTATTTAAATTTAATTTTAAAAGGAACAGACTTAACATGCAAATAAACCAAAAGTTGAAAAAACGTACCCTTTTTCAGCCAATCTAAAAAGGGTAATTGCTTCATCAAGTCCCTAAATATCTTATATAATCACACTTCATTTCTATGCTGCCAATTTTTCCGGCAACATCACTATTTTTTTTTGTTGAAAAAATGCAATCATTGGCTGATGTGGGGGTCGGTGCTGTTGATGTGTCTGATGGTATCGACAAATACTGTAGAAATCATGTCATTTACATACATGATTTTTAAGTTAGCCCATTTTCGTAATTAATCAAAAAAATTTAGAGTACTTTTATTAAAAAAAGAACCATATTATCACCTTAGAAATTTCATGAGCTTTCTTTATAAACTTATGTGATTTGGGGGAGAAATTAGATTGATGGTTGAATTAGTCAAATAATTAGTTTAATCTATTCAATCAAATCATTTGATTCGTCTAATTTGATTAAATAAATTATTAAAAATTAAAAAAAATATTTAAAAAATTAAAAACCTGGTGCAATTCAAAAAACCTTGATACAAAGTTGTTTTCCATTGCTTTTGCAAAATCAAAAGTGTTTTTCCATAATAGAAGTAACAGAGAATATTTAACTTCTCAATAAAAAAAATATTGTCAAAAAAGTAACTTTCAATTCAAATGTAAAAGTTGATATTTAGGTAATTTAGTTTTTTTTTAAATTTTATTTTAAAGTGAAATTATTAAAATATCATTATTTATATTGATTATTTAAAAAGAAAATAATAATTAAATTAATTTATATTTTATGTATCTTTATATTAATTTAAATATTATTTATTGTTTAATTTATATTTTAAAAATATTTTATGTATCATTAATTTTACAACCAAATTATATTAATTACTTAAAAAATTATATTTCATTTGTTATTGATATAGATTTAGTTTCAAATATTTTATCTTTTAACTATAATTTTTTACAACTAAAAATGAAGCAATCAGAAGAAGTAAATAAGTAGGGTGCACCCAGTTGTATTTTGGATTTGTGGCAAACGCAATCAAGAATTGTGGATGAACACAGGAGGTGCAAGATCTTTTGTGGCTCAAGTGGGAAGATATTTATATTCTCTTCTTTTATTGAAGGAAGGATGATAAAGTGATTGGATTGGGGTTTAGTGGGAAGATCTCCGCGCTCATCATAAAACTAAACTTAATTAAAAATAGGTGATCTAAATTCTAGTGGTAGTCCATACATCCTTCATTTCTCTATCACATCTTCTTTACATTTTATTATAATCTAAATTTATTTCTGAAATATAGGTGAATTTTTTGGGGCCGCAGGGGGATTCATCATTAGCCGTTAAAACCTTTCCTTCACTGTTAATTTTAGCATATTCTATTTCACTTTATGCCAAAGGGAAGGACAACCTTACCCTTCAATAACTTTTTTTTGTTTTTGTTAGGAGCATAATCAAATTCAGCCGAGCCTAAATATTATTAAGTTCTAATTTGATTTGAAATTTAAAGTTTAATATTTAACTCGAATTTGATCGAAGATATATTTTTAAGTTTGAGATCGATTAAATTTATTTATTAATTTTTGTATTTAAACTTGAACTCAACTCAATAATTACATAATTTAACAAAAATAAAAAAATGAAAAGCTCAATATAACTTGTGAACTGTTCAAATAAAGTATTATTAAATTCGAATTTAATTTGATAATTATCGAATCGAATTTGAATAGTTTACCAACACCAATATATTTTATCATATATAATATTAGAGCAAGAGTATCTTAGAAGCCCAATGGAGTGATGAAATGAAACCCAAAATTAAATGATAACTTTGAGACACTGGGATGAGATATACAAAATAATAAAAAAGTAAGTTTCAATGATTTGCTATATTGCATAGTGGGAGGGATTTTTCAAAGCTAACAATAAAAAAGAAGAAAACAAAAATAACGTTGACAAAAACCAAACACTGACTCAACTTATTTCTACACTATAATACTCTGTGGTTTCGTATCTCTTTAGCAAAAAAGGAAGACAGAAAAAAAACCCATCCATTTTCTTTCTCTAACACCATTTTAATTTACAGAAAGAGATAGCTAGTTTCTCGCTTTTGGAGAGAAATTTAATGTAGTTTTATTGTGAAGTTTAATATATGTATGCGTTTAGATGATTAATGGTGGTGGAATTTTTTCGGACATGACAGTCACATTATTGCATGGCCATGCAGATGAAAACTGCTGCAGCTGCTTGAATAGCAAATTTTGATGCATGTCCGACAATTTTTGTCGGAGCAGAGTGGACTCGGATCGGAGGCGGTCGTTGTCAGTCCTTACACGATGACAGTGGTACAAAAGGAACCTCAAACGGTAAGTCAGTTGTCGGTTCTCGATTCTAAGCCGGTTCGCCTGGTTCCTTAGGTTTTCTAAATGCTTCTGTTTACGCATCCGTGACCTCCTGGCCGATTCCCGGTTCGATATCATGCGTCTTCTCTTTCTTTCATCGATGATGAAAAGCGTTTGGTTTGATTCGTCCAAACCGGAATTGGAGTGAGTTTGGGTTTGGGTTTGGTTCAGTTCAGTCGAAGCGGAACCGGACCGAGCGGGTCCTACTGATTGGGTAGTGGAAAAAAGTTGGGAGCAATCCCAAGCGCTTTGGAGAGAGGGAAATGGATCACTTTCCATCATGGGATTGGAGGAAATAATGGCCGGAACAGTGGACAACATGGCTTCCTTTAAGAATAACAAACATACATGGGGAAAGAAAAGGAGGAGAAAAGGGAAGAAATGCAGCGTAGGAGGCCTGTATTTATGGGCAGCTTAAGGGTAGTTTGGTAATATTATCAATAAAGTAGAGTTAATTAAAAAGCCATTTATTTAGGTGATGGGTGGGAGTAGATAGATGGTTCAAGTCTCCATCAGATCAAAAGCATTCGATCATGTCCATCTATGAGGCCTACTTTTAAATTTTTATTATAATTTAATCAAACTTTTCTGGGGCGGCATCATTACCCCATAATTAATTTAATTCAACTAATGAACAGGAATGTGAAAGAAATTTAAGTTCCTGCTTCTTAGGAAGTTCCTGAATGTAAGGAACATCACATAAATTCCTACTTCCTCATAGTCATGGATCATTTTCCAAAATTTTCAACAAAGTTTAGTACAATGTTATGCCATAAGGTGTGTGTTTCAACCAAGGATTTAGAGTGTTGTTTCGGTAAAAATAATATAGTAATTAATTTTTTTTTTGAGGAATTTGATATCCGATTTATTTTACATAATTTTAGTTTTTTTAAAAAAATTATTTTGTTAAAAATATTTATAATTTTTACAAATCTAATGATATTCCTATTGAATATTTTCTATATTATTAATTTTCTTTTATAATTATATTTTTAGTTTGTAAAATTTCATTATTTCAAGTTTTCATGGAAGAACTATTTATCCAAACTAATCAATTACAATTATTACCATTTTGAATTTATGAATTCTAAAATACTAACATTTTAAAAATCTCTAAAAATTTAAAATTCTTCGCCCAACCTCACTCTTAAAAGTTTAAACATAAACATATGTATTTAGTATATAAATCAGATTATATACAACAATTAAGGGTAAATTATAAAAATAGTCACCTAACTATGTCTTTAGTTCTATTTTAGTCACCTAGCTATTGTTTTTTTATTTAATCACTAAACTTTTAGAAATTAAATAATTTAATCATTCCCCCATTAGTTGCCGTTAGATGAGTGACGGAAAGCCCTTTTTTTATTAGTCTAATAACAAATTCAACCCCCTAATGTTTAGGCATTCTATTAATTTGATCTTAAATATTAAAAAAATTCAAAAAATTTAACCCTTAATGTTTACAAAATTATGTTCAAATTCTAAAAAATCCAATAACTTTAACCTTCAATGTAACGCCTCAAAATTTTAAATTTTTGTTTGTTAAATTTAGTCATAAGATATGTATTTACTTCAGTGGTTTGGAGCATTGGTTGTGTGTTTGAGATTAGGGATTTAAGTCCCACTATTGGAAATTTTTGTTATCTTTTTTACTCAACCTTTGTCTTTGAACTCTCAACTTAAGTTTAATTCTGTGTAAATTTATATTAACAATGGGCTTACTGGTTCAGTGGTAAAGCTTTAACTAATTCTTTAGTTTTGCGTTCAAGTCTCTATGGAACCAATAAGGAAATGTTTGGCATGTTTTTTTAAAATAAATAAGTTTTGTTTTTTAAATCACTTAATCAATTTATTTTTTCTCCACTTTTTTATTTTTATTTTTCCCAAAATTTGTCGATTTTTTGTTCCCTTTTGTTTTCCTTGTGTTTTCTTTTCAGTTTCTTTTCTTTTACTTTTGCTTCAATTCTTGACATTAGTGTGGGAATTCTTCGCTCGATATACTGTTAGGTGTTCTAATTCATTCGGGTAAGTGTGTAATTCTATTTATAGATTATTAGTTTAGTGAATTTTTCAGTTTGTTTCTTGAGATCTTTGTAAAGATTGATTCTTCGTTGGTTGTTGGTTTAATTGGTTTGTTCGAATCAGGAGAGGAGTGAGCGACGTCTAATGTTTCTCCAACAAATTAAGCTTTGTGTAATTGCTGCTTGTTTATCGGTAAACGTTAGTTTTCATTTTGGGGATTTTTTGTCGAAGTTCTTAAATGTAACTACGGTTTTAGATGTTAATTCTAGCGATTTGATTGTGAATAAATGGTCTGATTGGTCACTTGAATGTCGTTTTTAGGTTCTAGAATCAGCATTTTTGCTTCTACATCGAATTCGTATCAAGTGTTTAATGAAAACCCAAGAAATCAGCGAACAGAGAAAGCCATAATTGGGATTGCAGACTCCACACGGCTGTGTGCCAAGTCATGTATCAGAGCATGCAACTTTCTGACTTGAGTCACACGGGCGTGTGTTAGGCCAGGTGCTAGACCGTGTAACTCTTTGACTTGAGTCACACGACAATATGACAAACTGTGTGAGGCACTGATATGAGCCACACGGTCGTGTGTCAGGCCGTGTGGGCCACAAGGGCCAGCCAATTAGGCCATGTAAATCCACATGGGTTTGTGGGCCAAAATGTTGAAATTATTCTTAGGACCGTAAACATCATTCTAATCGAACGTAGGCCTTCCGTAGGGTCTGTATGATCTGGATTAAGCTGTAAAACTTGCTATCTGATGATCTGTTGGCGTATAATTTGTTTTTGTATATATGTCTTATATGATATCTACTAAGTAAGTATGATATCAATTATTTGAGTATGTTCTGAATTTGTATCACTATATACCTATCTCTGTTATCTGTTAGTTCTGCATATGCATTGGGATGGGATTTGCATTAAAGAAGGAAGTGTGGGCAGTTTAATAATTTGTCGACTCTGTTGACTAAGCCACATACATATATGATTCTAGCAATTTATCGTACTCTAATTTGGCAGCTAGCCTGCAAATAATCTGAAATGTGACATATAGTCACTATGCGGTATGTAGGGATGGATGAGTACTTGATACCCTATATAGTGTGTAGCGATGCTTGGAGATAGTGTGTAGTGGATGGGGGTAAGATTTGAATCTATTTCTGATATGCTCTACATTTGTATCTGATATACGTTGTTTCTGATTTTGGTTCTGATTCTAAAATCTGTCTGAATAAAGATCCAAAAGCATGTCTAAGATCATTTTTGTTAAATTGTTTAAACATGTTACACACTGAGCTTGCAAGCTCATTTTATTTGTTTGTTTGGATTTCAGGTAACCCTTAGACTTAGGCAAGTTGGCGTATCAAGAGCTTAGCCTTTTCGTTTAGTCGTTCTACTATTTTAACTGGATTTATACTATTGCAAACTTTTGGAATGTTGTTTTTAAAAGATTGGATCCTTTTATGGTTTGTTTACAAATGTTTAAATGATTTTGGATTGCTTGAATTTTAATTATATAAGTTGAACGTCTCAAAAATAGTTTAGTGTAACTCTCTGGATTTAACTATGATGTTTAGGCCGGGTTCAAGATGTTACATTCAATATTTGTAAAATTTTTTTAAAAAAATTAAATAAACTTTTAAGAAAAATTAAATACACATTAGATTAAAAAAATAATTTTTAAAATTCTAAAAAATTCACTTCCATCCAATCACATTTAAGGCCAAGTAAGTCTGAATTTCAAATAATATTTGTTGTATATGATATTTTTGCTACGGTTGCTTCACTTGTTCAATTATAGCTCCGTGACTGAGATTTTTTATGGGATTTAAAACAACTTAAGAGGAAATATAAATGTAGAAAAATGGCGGGAAATCTTATTTAAAATTAAAAATAAAATAGTTAATTAGTATTTGAAATTTATGATTACTTTTGAAATACTACAATATTCATCATTATTTTCTCCAATCTATTCTTACTTTAAGAAGACAATTGCCTTTTAAATATTCATTGGCAGCATCAATTGGAACATCCAACTTGATAATGGTGTTGTACTAATTCACAACACTTCTCCAAAACCATCTTCAAAATTTAATTTTTCAACTTTGTTTCATTATGGTAAAAAAGTTTAATTTTTATAAAAATTAATAAATTTATTTTTCAATGTTTATAAAATTCAAATTTAAAATTTTTAATAATTTAACCTTCAACATTTAAAAAAAAACCTTTAAAAATCAAAATTTGTTATTATTATTTTTTTTAAAATTTGAACGAAAATGATAAATTTTGTAAACATTAAAGGTAAGTCTATTATTAGACCAATAAGAAAAGCTCATGTCTAGTGGCGGATTTAGAAATACAACTTAGAGGCAAGAGCAAAATCAAAATTTTTTTTGGGAGGATCGTAATTAAATTATATATTTTTATTATAGTAAAAAAAACAGTTTTGCCATTTTGATAGCCTATATTTTAATAATTTTTAAATGATTAAATCAAAATTTTATCATTTTAGGGAGGGTAAAGTGCAATTTTACCATTACTAATTTAAAATTTCATAAATTATAAAGGGCCTAAATGAACAAAATTTTAATTTTAGATCCACCCTTGCTTATGTTAGCTTTCCTCCACTCATTTAACAGCAATTAACACGAGAGTAACTAAAATATTTAATTTTAATTGACTAAATAAAAAATTTAATAATTAAGTAACTAAAATAGAATTATTTTTACAATTAAGGAGCGGATAAATCTCCACAATTAATAGTGGTTGAGAAAGTTCATTTAGAAAGAAAAGAAGAAGCCATCTTTGTACATCTCAACTTCAACCGTAGCTTTAATGATAAAGTAAAATAGCCATGAGTCAAAGGAAGCCAAATTACATCATAATTAACCCCTAAACTTTTTTAGGTTGGGTTCACCAAATTAATTCCAATATCTTTGTAATTTTGTTTGAGCGTGTCATCACTTTCATATTACATTCAAATAATAAAATCCGATTATTTTTCTATAATAATAATTATTATTATTCTTATGTTATATCAAAGGTGTTCATTCAATAATATATAATAAAAATATCAATTTTTATAAAAACAAATTAGCATAATTATAAATTTAGGTTTTATTTTTTTTTGTTAATTTAGTTATTTTTTAAGTTAAATTTAATCATTACCTTTCGAAAAAGAGTCGAATTGTTCATTTTTTTAAAAAATGTTATTAACGTGTTGACATGGCAACTGACGTGGCATAATTGAAATGACTTCTAAAGGCATGCATAACACTATTTTTAAGGATAATTTATGTAAAACATATCTTCCCAGATTCAACAAACACTTCTATTACAAAAACAAACAATGAATAATAAGAACAAAGTAGTACTCAATTAAAGGAAGAATGATTGTCAATTGGTGTTTGTGAAAAACTTGACAATGTAGGGTATTTATAAGTACCATGCATTGCCTAATTTTAGGGGAAAAAAAACAAACATTAGGTTAATTTTAGAAAACAATGAACTCGAAAAAATATGCTTTTTAAATAAGCTTATTGTTGGTGAGAAAAACTGGAATAACTGTTTAGGTGTGCGTAACATTATCCTTAAAGGATAATTTTCTCGAAACATATATCTTTTAAGATTTATCAAGTATTTTTGTTGCGGAAACAAATATGAAATATAAAGAACAAAGTAATACTCATGTAAAGGAAGAATGATTGTGAATTGATGTTTTGTAGAAAGGTTGGCAATGTAGGGTATTTATAGGTACCATGCATTGCTTAATTTTAGTAAACAAAATTAGCTTTAGGTTGATTTTAGAAAACAAAGAACCTTAGTGAAAATGAATGTTGAGAGATTTAAGGAAGAGAATTTGGTGAAATTAAAATTGTTTGTTGAGGAAAAATAGGCTTTCTCGAATAATTTTCATTGAGAAGCAAAATAAAGTCATTCTCGCGCGCAACACTAAATAGAGTTTTCGGGCTCAGTTCTCGTGTGCAAAAAGCTATCCTCTTATTTGGCTCTTACAAGCCTAATAACATGTTATGATTTATAAACAATTATTTCAATTTTTTAAATAAGTATTAAATACACTTATCTCTCGTTTCAACAAGTGCTAAAGGTTGGCATCAAATTAGGTAGCTTTTATATAATATAATTAGTTTTTTTACTAGACGATGCACGGATTTAATTGTATTTATCAATAATTATAAATTCAAATAATTTTATAATTTTTTATATTTTTGTAATTCAATATTTTATTTGATAATTTTTTTAAATTATTATTATATACAATTTCTTAGATTAAACATGGATGAAAATGTGTTTCTCAAGTCTATTAAAATTTTATTTATGAAACCTATTTTATATTAAATGTTTTAATTTTTTTTTTAAAATCCTTTTTTATTTTTTTTAGAAACTCAGTCTCATAAATATTCCTTACTATATTCAAATTCAATTAGCATAAAATTCCTTATAATAAAAAACCTAATTAGCATAATTTTTAAAATTTGTTTCACAATTTTAATTTTAAAAAATATATTTAATATAAAAAATCCATATAAAGAATTACAATTAGAATAAAAAAATTCATTTATTATAAATTATAATGAAATCATATTTTTAATTATTAGTAATAAAAAATTATTTAAACGGAATTAAATTGTGAAACAAATTCAAAAATTAAAATCAGTCCAAAAATCTATTAAAAACCAAAATTTAACCGTATTTAATACAATCAGTTAATAAAGTTAACTCCATTAAAAAAACATAAAATATATTTTTGTTCCATTAAAATTTGTAAAATAAAGATGTATGCGTGTTCCTATTAATATTTAAATATTTTAAATATTTTTAATTCTAATGAAGTAAAAAAATGGTTCAAAAAATCAAGTAACAGCTAATCATTTTTAATTTATTAACAAATATCTTGAAATTTTAAATATGTTTTTAAACTATCAAATATATTTTAACAGTATTTTTTTAAACTATTATTTAAAGAATTTCAATTAACTATTTAAAATTTTATTTTATTTTTAATATTTTAATATTTTAATTCTTTGAAATTATAATTCTAAGAAGTTAAAAATATTCTAACAATGTTTTTAATATTTAAAATCATTATTGGAAGAATAATAATCACTTATTTAATAGTTAATAGTTTTTTTAAAAATGATAGTGGTTGCTGTCTTTTTCGTTTGTTTCTATAATTTTTTTTTGATAGTATATTTGTAAATAAGTAAAAATATATTTTTAAGATATTTTTTGAACAATTTCATTATAGGTTCTGATTATATCTGTTCTTTTCGAGACAATGCCTAGAACTACCCATAGCCTCTCCCCAACCCATAAATAGGAGGATAATATGCTTCAACCCACTCAAACCCACGTCCTCCTATATTGGCAACAACACCTTTGTTGATCGAGCTAAGACTCAATCAACATATAATTTTGAGATTTGAAATAAAATTGGTTAGTTATATTTTCAGTTTTCAGATAACCTTTTCAAATTTAAATTTAAAATATATTTTCAACTAAAGTATGCATAGTTAAGGGGAGCAATCATGGTATGAATTGATGATAGGTTGAATGAACAATGGATTGAATGAATTGAAATGGTATGGTAAATGCTAAATTGTGTCTTATTGTTAGTTAATTTTGGACATTTAGAACATGTCAATCGTGTAACGCCCCAAATTTTAAGCATTTGTTTGGTAAAATTTATCAATAATTAAGTCTCTGTATTTGTGATTAAGTGCTCTATTTATGTGTTTGAGATCGTGGGTTCAAGTCTTCTTAAGTTTTATTGTTTATTTTGGTTTAACCTCTATCCTTGAGCCCTCGATTTAAGTTTATTTATGTGTAATTCTATATCAAGAATGAGCTTGCTGGTTCGATGGTTAAGCTCTTATATACCCTTTGATCTTGTGTTTGGGTTTTTACGTAGGTTAAGAGAATATATTTTATGCTACATGGAAAATCCTGTTTTTTTTTATCTTGAAAAAAAAATTTAAATAGGTTAGTTTCTTCTTTGTTAAAAAATATATTTGTCTATCGATTTTTTTCTTTCTTTTTCTTCATTGTTCCTTTCTTTTTCTTTTTAATTGCCTCCGTTAGATTGCTACCGGGTTAATTGGGTGTTCTGTTTGGTTCGTTGTTTCAATTGTAAAGATTTTGCGTAAGTTTTGTTGTTATTTCTTTCTATTTTCAATAGATGTCGTATGTTTTTGTTGCAGTCGAATGTTACTGTTAGTGATTCCCAACTCTTTGTTAATTGTTCGATTTGCTTTCGTCAGGCGAAGGTCTTGAAATGAGTGTTCCTCTCGCAAGTTAGTTCTGCTTAGTGGCTGTTCGATTGTTGGTAAGTGAATAGTTTGTATTTCAAGGTTTTGCGTCGAAGTTTTCGACATAATTCAATTCGACAGTTAAGTTAGCGATTTTAGTTCGATTAATTCGTTAAATTGGACTTTGGTTGGTTGTTTTTAGGTTCTAGATTTCTCTGCGTTGTTTTAGCATCAAAACTACATCTGATGTGTGTAACAAAAACCCAAATATGATTTGTGAACGTAGGAAAACATGTGTAACACCCTAAAACACGGCCTAGAAGTTTAGACCGAATCCCAAAGGATTACGTTGATCACTAAAGTGATATGAAACAATTTTACAAAACGAGTTGTTAAAATCTTATACGAACATAGTTATTAAAATCGAACTAAACCATTTAGCCCTTTTAGGATTCAAAACAGAGAATTCAAGTTACATTGAAAGTGTTCAGAAGAAAAGTTCCGAAGTTTTTAGAATTCAAAACAAAACTATTTACGAAAATCCAAAACTAGATTGTACCGCAGTTTTTATAGATGTTTATAGTCCAAAACAGTTCACAAATTTAAGAATCTGAAAAGTCATTTTATTAGTCCGGCTTAAAACAAATCACTCTGAGACTTCCGACACACCAAGTCCAGCTACAAAAAACAAGGGTACCTGAAAAGGGAAAAACTAAGGGGGTGAGCTACACGAGCTCAGTGTGAGTTCGAAAACGATAAAAAAACGAACACAAAAGTGTCATAATAAAAAATATCTCAATGGCAATCCAATATACGAATAGTCATCACAAACAAATCAACGTATCAGTATTGAAACACCTCGATCTATAAACAGTTAGTTTCGCAATTAGACAGACAGACAGAATGCAGAATGAATGCAACAAGTAATAAAAACCTACCCATCCAGCCAAACAACTCTCTGACCACTATGCACACCACATATGAGCTATTTAAGCCGGTCCAACCATGCACACCACATAGGACCTCGAAAGGCCCATCCAACCCTACACGCCATGTATGTGGACTGAGCCACTCAAATGTTAATATGCAGCAGAACTGACATATATGTCGTACTGTGCGGTAAACCGCTATATAGATGTATTGCAGTTAATTGCTAAAACAAATCAGGCTCTCTTCTCTTTGCAACCAAACCTAAAAAGATTAATACATTTGCAAAATGCACACCATTCATAGACAAACTTATAGAAGCAGAATACAGAATCAGAAATGCACACATTCAACTGCCCAGAATCAGAATAAGATATAACATAACATCAATTAACACTCAATAGAATCTCTTAATTAGAGTTATGATTGCGAATAATGCACAAGTCCAGGCCGAAACAAAGTCTCGACCACCCTTACTAAGACCTAGCCAAAGGTCGGAACACGCAGAATCACAATCAGGTAAAAAATAGACACAACATAAAAATTGGCAGAATAGAGCCACAAGGCCGTGTGCCCTGGTCGTGTGGAAGTGCCTAAGCCGTGTGGGGGCTCAACATGCCCATGTAGAGGGGCACACACTTGTGTGAAAGAAGGCATATGGCCGTCTGAAGATGACACATGCTTGTGTGTCCGGGGAACATGGCCGTGTAGATAGCCCGTGTGACTCTCTGTCCATTTGTGCTAAAATAATGTGCAGGGCAGGCACGACCGTGTAAAATTCTCAAATGCCCATGTGCCCATCAAACACAACCGCCTGTCCAGAACATATGCCTATGTGATAATCGACCAAAAATCCCTAAATCCTTAAAATTAGCCACATGACTGTGTGGTACCAAAATTGTCCCAGAAACCCTAATCCTTAATTCTACACGACCGTATGAACTACTAGTGTGGAAAATGACTAAATCCCTAAATTAGCCACACGATTGTGTCGCCAGGCTGTGTGGCACCAAAATCGGCCCTAAAACCCTAATTCCCAATTGCACACGGCTGTGTGAACCACCCATGTGGGGCACACGCTCATGTGGTCACGAAACCACACCAAAACAGACTCGAAACGTGAATATGCAATCAACAAAACAACCCCCGTTTACCAAGGTTCAGAAACACACAATCTTATGCTGATTTTGAACGATTTCAGAACACATAGAATTTGTCAAATTTCGGAGATTCAAACGGCAAATCGACGTCGAAATTATAGAGTTCCGAACACACACTTATTTTGATTTCAAGCATCGAGAACCACTCGATTTGCTACACCAACTCGTTCAGAAACCTCAATTCCAAAACAAAAAACGCTCAACTATAAGAAATAGACTAAATAATTCAAAAGCACTAATAAACTAAATCAGTCAAAAACTCAAAGGACGGCACTTACCTTATATAATATTCAAAGAATTAAGAACGACTTGAAGAGCAATAACTAATGAATGACTAAAGTTTGAAATCCCCGACGGAAAAGAAAAGAAAAGAAAAACAAATCGCAAACTTCAAAGAGAAATAAATCTTCATTAAAAAAAAGTGGAATAGAGAAATGAGGGAGAGGGAGAACATAAAAGGAAGAAAAAAATAAAAAAATTTTAAAAAACAAAAGTAAAAATAATAAAATAAAACTTAAAATAAATAATGACTTTTTTAAAATCTAAAACAAATTTAAAATTTTATAAAAATATTTCTCCAAAACACACATACAAGGATTCGAACACACGACCCAGGGATACATCAACACACAACTAACCACCAGACCAGCAGACCCATTCTGACATCAAGACGTGAAAAGTAACCTAATTATGCAACCTACTCACTGAACCTTATTTTGAATCTCAAACTTCTAACCCCAAAAATCGACTATCGATGCCACACGACTGTGTGATACTCTGTGTGGTCCACACAGTCATGTGCCAAGCCGTATAACTTATTGTTTTTGAATTGGAGGCACACGGGCTAGGGACACAGGGGTGTGTCTAGGCCGTGTAACTTACTATTTGTACTGTTTGGTCACATGGGCTAGGGACATGAGTGTGTGTCCAGGCCGTGTAACTCACTATTTGTATTTTAGGCCACACGGGCTAGGGACGGGCTTGGGTCCAGGCCGTTTGAGTGGTTGTGAGTCACATGGACGTGTGCTTGGCTGTGTGCCAGACTGTGTAACTTACTGTTTCGAACCACTAGGCCGTGTGGACCACACAGGTTAGCCTTTCAGGTTATGTGAATCCACACGAGCGTGTTGTTCAAAATTTTAGATTTTTTGTTAGGGTCGTAAATGTCATTCTAGTTGAATGTAGGCCTATTGTAGGGTATGTAAAATTTTATTTAGGGTATAAAACTTATTGAATGATAATTTTTTTCGAATAAATTTTTGTTTTACATATATCATCGAATTGTAAACTAGTGAGTAGTTGCATTCTTTATCAAGTAATTGCATTCTCTATCAACTAAGTATAATTTGAATTTGTAACACAGTATGTTTATATCTATATCTGTAAATCTGCATCTGCATTGGGGTCGGGATTGAATAAGAAGGAAGTTGTGGGCAGTTTAATAATCTGTCAAGACTGTTGGGTAAGCCACGTGTATATATATATGATTCTGACAACTTGTTCATTATTTTCTGGTAGTTAGTCTACAACATTTTGAACGTTACATACAACCACTATATGGTTTGTAGGGATTGATAGGTACTTGATACCCTTTTTAGTGTGTAGGGCTGGACGAAGATGGCGGGTAGTGGATGAGGGTAGGAAATGTAACAACCCATTTTCAGTGGTGTCGAAAATAGTGGTTTCGAGACTACGATTTCGATGAATGAATTATTATTTTAATATTTTTTATTGTTGAAGAGATTATATTAAGGTTGTATTAAAATTTTGTTAATAAATTTTAATGTTTAAAGGGTTAATTAGGTAAAAAAGACTAAATCGTAAAAAGTGTAAAAATGAATTCTATTAGTCAAAGGGGGGCAATGGCTATGAAATCTTAAACTAAAGGACTTGAATGATAAATATACCATTTAAAGTATTAGTGGATGTGCATGGACAAGGTTTTAATGAAATTATGTTAGTTTTTAAAGGTTAAAATGGTAATTGAATAATTAGCTTAAACTAAAATAACATAAAATAATATCATCTTCTCTAATTATCTTCATTGAAAATTGAAGAGAAAACCCCCCATTTTTGTGTCTTGAAGGTTTGGTTAAGTATTTACTTTGTATGATCAATATAAATCACATTCGGACTTAAATCGAGGAAAAGCTAAGGCTTCGAATTAGTGTTTGATTCTACTTTTACGCCCTAGTTATCGAGGTAAGTTCATATGAACTATAATCATTTTAACATTAGCTAAATTGATTAATTGCTATATTGTTTTAATATAATTGAATCTATGTATAAATGTATCTATGCTATGATGAATTGACAGATAACAAGTCCCAATTGAACCTTGTACATACCAATTTTGGCCCGGGCCTTTTACAAGCAGAAATTAAAGACCCAAACCCCACTAAAATTAACCCCAACCAATTTCTTTTACAACCAAACAAACCCTTAAACCCAGACCTAAAACACCTACCTGAACCATAAACCCAATACAAACAAACTTAAGCTACACCTAAACCCATTTAAAACCAATCAAACCCGTCAGCCCAATAACCCAATTTAACCCAAACTAAATTGAACCCAATCTACCCAAACCCAAAACAATTCAGACCCAAATCCCCTAGCCAAATAATATAGCCCAAATTAGAAAAAAAAAGAAAACCTAACCCTAGCCTCAACTTTCGGCGCCACTTGCTTCTGACACCAGCCACTTGCCTGTCGCCTCAGCCACCTGCAACACGCCATCGCCACTGTTGCACCTGCCACCAACTCAGGTCAAATCCACCGCCACAGCACCTGCAGGCAATTAAAATGAAAGGACAACAAAAATAATAGAAAAAGACTTGTACAATGGCTATAAAAGCCGAATCCAAATCTTGTAAAAGGGTCGGAAAAATTTTCAGTCAATACAAACATTAGATTTCTAAATATAAGTAAAATAGTGACTCCAAAACAAGGATTAAACACCAAATCGGAGGATCTAAACAACAAGAACCAGATTCAAGCATAAGGTGATTTTACTTTAAAATAAAAAACCGAATCTTTATTTTTCTTTTTCTCATCAACTACAAATCTATATATATATATTACATTATAAAAACAAAAAAATAATAAAAAATACCTTTTTGAAGTTTCGGCCACCGTGGATGGTGGCCGGCGGAGGCGGTTGACGGCGGTCCGGCGACCGAACGGTGACTGGCCTTGTGGCTGGAAATCACCCACCCTCTCCTTCTCTCTATTTTTTTCCTTTCAAACGCAGAAATGAATTTTTTTTTAAAGAAAAGAGGCCTTTTATAGCCCCCCAAAACGACGTCGTTTTGATTAAGACTCGATCCGATCCGATCCGATCCAACCTGACCCTAACCCACCAAGATCCCCGTGTTTTTGTATAATGGTCTAATTGAGCAAATGGCCCTTCCGCTTTTTCTATGTTTTGCAATTAATTTTCTGCATTTTTAAAATCGGCCCTATAATTGTGTTTGGAATTCAAATGAATCCTCGTTAATGTGATGTAGTTTTAAAGGCTTGGGAGTATTGCGCTTTTGGTCCTCTCCCGTTTTGTGCGTGTTCAAATAAGCCCTTTTCTCTTTATTTCTTTTTAAATCTGCCCCAGAATTCTGTCTTTCATTCAATTTTAGTCCTTTTTGGTTTATTTCCATTTCTTTATTATTAAATTAATTATTTTTAATATTATTTAATATTATTATATTTACTATTATTTATATTATTCTTATTATCATTATTAATATTAGTATATGTTTTATTATATATGTATATATCTTTAATATATATATGTATATATTTATGTAGTATTATTAATAGTCGTTTTTTTATTTCTAATATGCATATATTATGTAAATATTTTAATACTATATTATGTATACATTTATATATATATTACGTATATATATCTTTTAAATATTATATTTTTATATATATCATGTATATATTTTTAATACTATATTATTTATATATATATATTTTACATATTATCGTATGTATATATTTTTTAATAACTATATTATGTATGTATTTTTAATGCTATATTATGTACATATTTTTAATACTATGTATATACTTTTTATTCCTATTATTACGTATATATTTTAATACATATATGTATATATTTATATATCGTTATTATTAGTTATTGTTTTATATTATTACTGTTTTCAATATATATTGTATATATTTTTAATCTAGTATTATATGTTATATATATATGTTCACTACTATTTCATATTTGCATTATTACTATTATTATCATGTTTAATACCATATGCACTACTATTGTTTTATGACTATTATTATCACATATACATTGTTAATGTTTTATATATTATTTGCTTCGTATATTCTTAACTTTTTATTATTATTTACCTGTTCCGAATTTAGCCTATTAGATCACATCTTATTTCAACATCAATATTAGTTTTCTTTTTATTTTTTATTTAAAAATATTTTCATTCATTTTTTTAATTTCAATAAATAAGGCAACGTACCGATTTAACATTAAGTCGTCGATTTCATCGCTATGTTGGGTGAATATCAATCGGCTTGTGTTAAAAACGGAACGTCCTTCTCAAAAGAAATCGAAATTATAAAAATTCTCGTGTTTTGATCGGATCATGATTAAATGTTACATTGAACTCGCATTTTTGAAAGTTAAGACAACACATGTTTAATGAGATACCAATTTTGGGCGTCGCGAGGGTGCTAATACCTTCCTCGTGCGTAACTGACTCCCAAACCCTATTTTTTCTCTGGCTTTTGACGTAGACCTAAACTCAGCCTTCTTTTTGTTTAAAAAATAAATTATCTTTTAAAAAAGAGGATTTATTAGGTGTCCGATCACACCTAGGAAAAAGGATCGGTGGCGACTCCCTTTTTAATAAAATCGAAAGTCAGTTTTCAAATTTCCAATTAATCGCCTCAATTAACGACCGAAAGCAAAATTTTTTACGTTGCTACAGTTGGCGACTCCGCTGGGGATCCATTCTTGAGAGTCGAGTCGAATTAAACGCATGGTTTCAAAATTTTCTAATTTCCTTGTTCAAATTAATATTTAGTCGTGATCCTTAAATTTTGTTTTTGAAAAGTCATGCATTTGCATCGTGTTGTAAATATTCTTCTAACTTGTTTTATTTGGTTGTTTTTCAGCTCTAAATTTTTATGGTTTTAGTTTTGGTTTAGTTTTTAAATAAAACGTAAAGGTTTGTGAGTTTCTCCCCACACACCGCGCACTTGCATTGTTGTATAACATGAGCTCTCTACCCGGGTTCCGTCCACCTAAGTGGAAGTAAACGCTATGCCTTCGTGAGTTAACTTGTCCCTCCGCACAGGCTAGTGAATACTTCCGGGTTACATATGACTTATGCTTTCGTGAGGTAACTTGTCTCTCCGTATAGGCATAAGTAAATGTAATCCCTCGAATTAAACTCGTGAGCCTGTGATGGGTTACGACCGAGGCTTCGTACTAGTCTTAGTAGACGATAGTACGAACAATTCGAGTACCTGTCTAGAACAGAAACCGCATATAGTGAATCATACGAGCCACCTAACTAGAGCCTTGCCGAACCTCTGTCCATTAATAATCACCAAAATAAGTACACGGGGGAAACGCCTATTACCTTTCATTTCTTTTACATTTATACTTTTGCAAAGGAATCGGGTCTATTGGACCAGGTAACTTAATTTGTTAGATTCTTCATAGTTTTTTCTCTGTTCGTATTTATTGTGATTATTAACAAAGGTTGTTTATTTTCATTTTCATGTTTCATCATGCATCATAGGCATCTTGATTAGGAAAGTGTTGATTAGAGATTGGTTGCCAAAAACGGGTTTCTGATGGAGGAGTCAATTACACAAGTGACCGACAAAAATACCGTGATTCGAGACTGGTCTTTGAAGACTCAGAAAGGAAAGGGGACAGTTTAACGGAAGGCTGTATCTCCAATCTTCCTGAGCAAGTAATTTTAAATGCTCGTCAGAATAACCTCAAAGATTTGACTCGGATTTGGAAACAATGGGACTTAGATACTAGGGGCATTTTCACTGAAAAGTACGGGATTAGCTCACTTGATCACCGTCAATATAGACGAACATTTGATTCAAGCTATGGTTCGATTCTGGGACCCAGCATACCAATGTTTCACTTTCAATCAGGAAGATATGACTCCGACCATAGAAGAGTATGTTGCCTTGCTTCGTGTTGACAGCGTACAGTTTAACAAGATATATGTGAAAGAGCCCAAACCAATGACTTTCAAGAAAAAGTTAGTGAGGTTGATGGGAATGACCGATATGTGGGCTGAAACACAGATAAAGAAAAAGAATGAAGCCAATTGTGTTCCATGATTTTCCCTGCGAGACTTAGTTCAAAACCATCCAGATATTGCGAAGAGAGTGGATCTGTTTGCTTTGGCCATTTATAGATTAATTCTCTTCCCAAAAGTTCTTGGGCATATAGAAGTTGTGATAGTAGATTTCTTTGAAAGATTGAAGCAAGGGATCAACCCCGTCTCGGCTATCTTGGCCGAGACTTTTAGATCTCTAAGTTGTTGTAGGAGGAAAGGGGAAGGACATTTTATCGAATGCGCGTAGTTACTTAATATCTGGATTCTAAGCCATTTCTGGAAACTGGAGTGCACACCTTTCCACATGTTTTCAAAAACATTCGCCCCATTGAAAGCTTACCTTGAGAAAGATTGGCCAAAGGATGTGATACGATCCGCCTCAGGGTGAGTCGAGCCGTATATGAGTTTGCCCGATCGTCTACGAAGAAGTAGCATTAGATTTGTTCAAAAGGATGTTTTAAAACGAAAAGATGGATTGGAATGGAAATGAAAATGATCTCGAAAACAGACACGAACCAGTATTAGAAAATATTGACCCAAATGTTTATAAGTTTTCAAGGTGGTCGAATGGAGAATATGAGAACCTCGACCTGCTACTTAGCAAAGTAGGCACCTTGGTATGTTTGAACACCACACTATGAGTAGTGATAAGTTCAGTTTTCAACAAAGAAAATGGATGACACAACTAGAACACTAGGTAGCCAACAAATCTTTGAACGAAAACAGAGAAAAGTTTGCCTCACAAATTTGGCAGAATATCATTCAAAAATGTCCAAAAAGTAGTGTCCCCAAAAGGCTTGGTTACAAGAATTTATAAGGCTAAAATGAGCTAGCCGAATGGTCACATAGTAAAGTGCTATTAAAGGGATAATTATAAATCAAAGACTTTTCAAATTCTAGAGTCAATAAATCCTCTCTTTAACTAGCTGAATTAATGTCCTTAAAGGCTTGAAAAATGACTCTTGATTTTCCCTTTGGCTAGTTGAATAGACTCCAGCCACTTTAATGAAATTTGCAATGCATAAATTGTCCATTAAGTAGCAAAAAAAAAAACGTTGGGGTATTTGAACAAGCTGTTACCAGATTTTAAAGGACATGTCCTTTAAACTCTATTTTAATGATGCTTAATGCTTCCTTTATAACAGCCCCCTCTTTTGTAACCAAAATAACTTGAAAAGTCTCCTTTATTGAATGCGTAACAGCCTTTGTGAATTGAAAAGTCACCTGCAATTAAAACATATGTAACCGTCACATTTATTCAATTATTAAACTTTAAACAAATTAACAACTACGTAAATAAATGAACACACACTTATGCATCATTTATTCCAACAACTAGTTAATTAAAAGAAGTATTTAATGAACTTTAACTCATGCACCAATAAATTAACCTAGTAACTAGATTAATTAAAGAAGCAACTCATTAAATTAAATTCATTAAATAAACTCATTTAATTAAACTAAGATGAGTTGTATTAATGACTAGTAACTCATCTATTAAACTAAGATAAGTTGTATTAATGACCAGCAACTCATTTATTAAACTAAGAGGCTTAAATGCAAGTATTAAAATGCAAACTAAATGCAAAGCTAAAAGAAATAAATAAGAGTTCAATTTAGTTGGAACGGGTTCAAGGAGCGGAAATTGAGCTGAAATTAGTTTGCAAAATGTTGCAAGGACACTTTATTAAGCTGGTCCCAACTCGATCTATTTCTCCAACCAAAGCCTCGCCCCACACTTGATTAACTAAGGCCGAAACGGCCTCCTTGAATTGCTTAGCTCGAGCTCGCGTAATTGGTCCTTGAGGCAGCACCATTGAGTCCTTGCTCGAACTTGATGCACTCTAGGTCGCGATCGTATCAGGATGTCACCGAATAGCATTGGGTTTTAGTTTTTCAGAACCTTCGTACCTAAGATATAACCTGGAGAGCACTATGGATCCGTCCTTCAGTTCTATTATACAAATGTGGAAGCCAAGATTGGGTGCCTTTACTAGGATTATGGGGAGGAATCGGATACGCTCCGTTAATGGTTCAAAGGCAGTTTGCTTCACGATAGTTCATACCCGCTATCAGAGGATTGGTACAATCAGAGTTCGCCTTTACGAGTGAAGGTTACATGAAAAGAGTCCGAGATACTACAAAGTCTTGGAAGGAAATTCACCTAATGGAGTTAGCCCTTTATACTGATACTATCACTCAAGATTATGACTTATGGAGAAAACGACAAGTGAATAGTCAACAAATCTCACCGACGAGTTACACTGTCCAGAATCCTTTCTCAGAAGAAATGCCATCCGAGCTGGAAGTAGCGAGACATGAATTCGAACGTGAAAAGGCCAAGCTATTACGGGATATTAGTTCTCTTCAAGAGGAAAACTACCAGCTAAAGATAGAGGTTCAAATTGAAGAATCCAAATATGAAAGTTCAAAAAGAAGCTGAGATCATGAGAAACGACTTAAGGGACCTTCATTTAGAAAATAAAAAATTAAGAAACACTATAAAAAATAGTGGTTTGGGCAAGTCGTCAGCAGAATGGAAGGAAGAAATAAGCAACATCAAAAGTGGGATGGAATTTTGGAAAGGGAAAGCAAAGAAAGAAGAGGAAAAATCTGCGCGTGCTATGTAGAGTTAAGGAAGAAGAATGCTGAGTATGAAACTACGTCTGCAGAATTTATGACTAGTCAGTCTAAACATCAAGAGCTAAGAGGGAAAATACGAGATTTAGAAAATACACTGCAAGCTCAACAGCAACAGTTGGATAATCTCCTAAAAGCCCTAGAAGAAAAGAATAGTCAGTACGACAGAGACACTCACGCCTACGAAAGAGCTCTCAAAGAAAAGGAAATGCAACTTGGCTTTTTGATCAATGAAATTCACAAGGCGGCTATGCAAGTCGTGCAATCATCAGATGAAGCCGAAGCTCTCAATTGCCAATTCCCTCCGAGTCAAAGATCAAGCATATCAGAATTCTTAGAACGAGTGAAAAAACAAGGCAATGTGGCTAGAAAATTTGTGTAACTGTTGAATCAAAAATAGCAAAACATTTTGTAATAGACTCTTTTGATTAATGAAATGCCTAAGTAGGGGCTATCTTGAAATCGACACCAAATTCTTGCACATTCATTCATAACTAACATTTATTTAACATTCATTCATTCATTGCATGTACATATCTTCATAATCATTCATTGAGGCTAAAATTGTATAATCCGCAGTTGCGACACTACAAGTCTGGAATCACGCCATTCTTAAAGGACGCGCCGAAAAGCTAGAATTATGGAAGCCGAGTTCAATGAGAGAATTGAAAGGATGGAAATGACCCAAAGAGAATTGCAAGAGCAGTTGACCAAGTCACAACAGGAAGCAAGAGATCTGATGTTAAGATCTCGAGAGGAATCGCTCGAGCAAAGATATCAGATGACCAAAATGATGGAGATGATGACAGCTTTGGTCAAAGGAAAAGGACCTATGCAGAGCCTTGATACTATGGAGCCTCAGCCAAGAACTAATCATGATCAGGATCCACTTTATCCCCCATGATTCACTCCACCTCATGCACATGTAATGCAAAGAGAATGTCCTCGAGGAGAACCTACAAGCTTGGAGCAACGACCCGTACCCCCTGCTCATTTGGGGCAAGGTATATTCGTATCGAACTCCGGAGCTAATCCTTCTGATCCCAATGTTCCAGATTTGGATGATCTGGTAGAAATAGCCAGGTTGAAAATGGATGATCGTGATGCCTAAGACAAGTATAGGAGCTTGGAAGAAAGGCTCAAGGCGATAGAAGGTGCTGAAACCTTCTTTGCAC
Source organism: Gossypium hirsutum (assembly GCF_007990345.1). Classification (NCBI taxonomy): domain Eukaryota; kingdom Viridiplantae; phylum Streptophyta; class Magnoliopsida; order Malvales; family Malvaceae; genus Gossypium; species Gossypium hirsutum. The sequence continues at coordinate 44,241,830 of NC_053435.1, read as the reverse complement.
TAAGTGCCAAAGAGCTTAGTTTGGTGCCCGATCTGGTTCTGCCTCTAAAATTTAAAGTTTCAGATTTTGAAAAATATGATGGAACGAAATGTCCAAAGGCGCACCTTGTCATGTTTTGCCGGAAGATGACTGATTACGTGAATGAAGATAAATTGCTAATACACTATTTCCAAGACAGCTTGGTTGGATCACCCCCTCGATGGTATAATCAACTTAGTAGAGAAAGGATCCGATCATGGAAAGACTTGGCATCAGCATTTTGTGAACAATACAAGCATGCATCTGACATGGTGCCTGATCGACTAACTCTGCAATGATGGAAAAGAAGCCGACGGTGACTTTTAGGGAATACACGCAAAGGTGGAGGGATATCTCGACTCAAGTAGAACCCTCATTGACTAAAATTGAAATAACGATCCTCTTCATCAACACTTTGAAAGTACCGTTTTATGATAAGTTGGTAGGAAGTGCCACGAAAGACTTTGCAGATATTGTAATATCCGGGGAACTTATAGAAAATGCCATCAAGAGTGGAAGGATGGAAGGTTTCGAAAGCTCGAAAAGGGCAGCGCCCATAAGGAAAAAAGAAGCAGGAACCCATATGGTGGGAACTGGAGCCACTACACATCTAATCCTTACCCAACCCAGCCACGACCTTGATATCACCCGCCTTCAAACTTCTATTATCCTCCCAAAACCCTTACTATCAAGCACCTCCTCCTTACCCCGTCTATGCCACAGATAACCAAAAACCATTTGCCATGTTCCCACCAAATACCATGTCTGCTCAAAACCAACCCAAAAATGAACAAAGACCGGTACAACCCAATTCTGATAAACCTCAATTCACCCCAATCCCCATGTCATACGGAGAGTTGTACCCAAAACTTTTGGAAAAGCAATTAACATCCCCACATTATATGGCACCCCTGAAGCCTCCATACCCAAAATGGTACGATCCTAATGCTAGTTGCATGTACCATGCTAGAAACCAGGAGCATTCTACAGAAAATTGTTTGGCCTTTAAAAGGAAGGTTCAAGGTCTTATCGATGCAGGCATTCTACAATTTGATGGTGCGGGCAATATGGCTGAAAATTTACTCCCTAACCACACTGAAGGGAACGTGAGCGCGGTGACAAAAGAAGACAGGTGGCGTGTCAAAAGTGGTGCTTCTAAAATAAAGACACCACTACGAAAGATTTGGAAGGTAATTGTTGAAAAAGGGTTGTTCTGTCATCCCAACAAAATTTTCAAAGAAGGAAATACAAAAAGTCAATGTTTTTGTGATTTTCATGGGATCAATGGGCATGACATCCAGTTTTGTGAAGGACTCAGAAAACTACTTCAAGACATGATGGACAACAAGAAAGTCGAGATCTTTTACTAAATGAAAGAGGCCAATAAAGGAGAAGTATGCACTTCTGATAATCAATCATCGGGTTTCCCTTATAGTGCAGATCGACTATTGGTGATTTATTACGATGCAAAAAAGGAGCAAGTGAAAGCAAAGATGATAATTGAAGTACCATCTCCTTTCCCTTACAAAGACAACAAGGCAGTACCATGGAAATATGATGTCAACATTATCATACCTGAAGGTGAAAAATCCAAAGCCACGACCGGAAATGTTGGCGAAGTTGGACACTTCACCCGCAGCGGGGGGTGTTATTCTAAAGTGGTCGAACCAATAAAGAAGACTAATAACTTGAAGCAGAAAGGAAAGACACCGATGCATGAGGCCAAGGTCGAACTTGAGACTTTGTCCGAACAAGAAGTTAAAAGGCCTGTGAATGAAGAGGAAGCACATGAATTGTTGAAGTTCATCAAGCATAGTGAATATAACGTCGTGGAATAGTTAAGCAAACAACCGGGACAAATCTCGGTATTATCCCTACTATTGAATTCAGAACCACATCGGAATGCTTTGCTGAAAGTGTTAAATCAAGCTTACGTGGCAAGCAATATATCTGTCGAAAAACTTGATAGGTGGGTGAATAACCTGAACGCGGATAATTTTATTTCTTTTAGTGATGATGAAATACCGCCAAATGGTAGAGGCTCCGTAAAAGCATTGCATATCACAACCCGTTGCAAGGGTTATATAATACCAAATGTGCTCATTGATAACGGGTCAGCACTCAATGTCATGCCTTTGGCCACGCTTTTTAGAATTCCAATTGATATATCTTATCTGAGGCCTTGTCACTCTACAGTAAGAGCATTCGATGGGACAAGACGAGAAGTCATGGGAAAAATCAAAATTCCTCTAGAAGTGGGCCTCTATATATATGACATCGAGTTTTAGGTCATGGACATCACGCCTTCATATAATTGCCTTTTAGAAAGGCCTTGGATCCACTCTGCTGGGGAAATTCCTTCATCTCTCCATCAAAAAGTGAAGTTTATCATGGATGGTCTTTTGGTCACTGTTGTGGGCGAGGAAGACATAGTCGCATCTATCTCTGCTGATACACCATACCTCGAAGTAAGTAAGGATGCAGTAGAATGTTCCTTTTGTTCCTTCGAATTCATCAATGCTACGTTCATTGCTGAAGGAAATAAAATTCCCATGCCTAAGCTGTCAAGGAATACCAAGATGAGAGTTGAGCTGACTGTGGAAAAGGGAGACCGAGCAAGGAAAGGTTTGGGAAGATATCAGCAAGGGATAGTTAGAGCTCTAAAACCAGTGCCGCATAAGGCTTGATATGGTTTAGGGTTCGAACCAGATATGTGACAAAGAAGAAAACAACTGCAGAAAGATCGAGAAAGGCGGATTGCAAGAGCCTTAGGCCGAGAATTAGAATGGGAGCCCATAACGTACCCTCCTTTGTCAAAAACATTTACATTTGCAAGAATGATATACCCTGGGCAAGATAATCCATGAAGCACGCTGTTATTGATTGAAAGGGGTCTTCAGAATGTCAGTATAAATGATATTGACAAAAGAGATGATGCAATTAAAGATGTTTCAATGATACGCCCTTGTCCTCCTAGATTCGTTTTGAACAATTGGACTGCTGTGGATCTTTTTGTAGTTTCTAAGTCTTCTCTAGAGTAATGCTCAATGTTAACACTCTTCTTTTTGTGTGTCCTTAAGTAATAGTGGGATTCTTTTGTAAGAGCTTATGTTTGCTCTTTATCATTTAAATGAACATTAATGGAGATGCATTTTGTCATGGTCTTTTCATTCTCATTAAATTCATAATTTTTCCTTCTTCACACAGTCTGTCATTGCATATATCTCACATCATGCCATGCTTGTTGGTCCCAATACTTTGATGCTCCTTTATAGTTTTCTTTTCCATTCAACTTTTAGGTGCTCAGATATAACCAATATGAACAAACCCGTTACAAATCTTGAAATCAATTTCGAGAAAGCTATTTGTTTAAGAGAGTTCGAAGCTGAGGAAAATGTTGAAGACTATGTCTCATCTCCTGACTTACTAAGAATGATAGAACAAGAAGATAAACAGATTCTACCTCATCAAGAATCTGTTAAGATAGTAAACTTGGGAAATGAAGAAAAGAGGCAAGAAGTGAAGATTGGGACCTCCATTTCAGATAACACTAAACATGATTTGATCGCTTTGCTTCATGAGTACAAAGATATATTTGCATGGTCGTATCAGGACATGCCAGGATTGGATGAGGATGTAGTGGTCCATAGACTCCCACTGAAACCAGAATGCAAACCCATTCAATAGAAGCTAAGACGAATGAGACCTGAAATGCTGTTAAAGATAAAAGAAGAAGTCAAGAAACAATTCAATGCTGGCTTCCTACAAGTCTCCAAGTACCCACAATGGGTAGCTAACATAGTCTTAGTACCGAAGAAAGATGGCAAGGTACGAATGTGTGTGGATTACCGCGATCTGAATCAAGCAAGTCCTAAAGATAATTTTCCTTTGTCACACATCGATACATTGGTGGATAATACAACCAAATATTCATTGTTTTCATTCATGGATGGATTCTTGGGTTATAATCAGATAAAGATGGCTCCTGAGGATATGGAGAAAACTACTTTCGTAACGATGTGGGGAATATTCTGTTATAAGGTGATGCCGTTCGGATTAAAGAATGCTGGGCCAACATATTAGAGGGCCATGGTGATGTTGTTTCATGACATGATGCACAAAGAAATAGAAGTTTACATTGATGATATGATCGCCAAATCCAAGGGGAAAGAGAGCATGTTGGGAAGATCAGGAAGTTGTTTGAAAGACTGAGAAAGTTCCAGCTGAAGCTCAATCCAGCCAAATGTACGTTTGGGGCTACCTCGGGAAAATTACTAGGCTTCATCTTCAGCGAGAGAGGTATTGAAGTTGATCCAGATAAGATAAAAGTCATACAAGAACTGCCACCTCCGCGCACGCAAAAAGAAGTCAAAGGATTTTTAGGAGGTTAAATTACATCACTCGGTTCATCACTCAACTTACCAACCAGTGTGACCCAATTTTTTGACTCTTTCAAAAACATAATCTGGGAGAATGGAACGAAAAGTGCCAAGTGGCTTTTGACAAGATAAAATAGTATTTGTCTAGTCCCCCGGTGTTAGTACCATTAACTCCGGGAAGACCGTTAATATTGTATCTGACTGTGTTCAAAAATTCAATGGGTTGAATACTGGGGCAACATGATGAGTCAGGGAAAAGAGAAAAGGCAATTTACTATCTCAGCAAGAAGTTCACAGAATATGAGGCAAAGTACTCGTCAATTGAAAAATTCTGTTACGCTTTGGTTTGGGTAGTTTGGAGGCTCAGGTAATATATGTTGTATCATACGACATGGTTAATTTCAAAGCTGGACCCAATAAAGTAGATATTGGAATCACTTGCACTCTCAAGAAGAATGGCACGATGGCAGATCCTACTATCAGAATATGACATCGTCTATGTGAGCTAAAAGTCGATAAAAGGGAGTGTAATAGCTGATTTCTTAGCAACTCGAACAATGGAAGAATATGAGCCATTGAGATTTGATTTTCCAGATAAAGACTTGATGTGCATTACGGGAAAAGAATGTGAGTCATCCAAAGAGAAGTCATGGAAGATGAGCTTTGACGGTGCATCGAATACATTGGGGCATGGGATTGGAGAAGTTTTAGTATCACCAGAAGGGAACCATTATCCCTTCACTGCTAGGCTAAATTTCTTCTGTACCAATAACATAGCGGAATATAGGGCCTGTATCATGGGACTTTGTGCAGCTATTGAACAAAACGTCGAAATCTTAGAGGTGTATGGTGACTCAGCGTTGGTGATATACCAAATCCGTGGAGATTGGGAAGTGAGAGATTCGAAATTAGTTAAATACAGCAATCTAGTGGCAGGACTAATTAAAGAATTAAAAAAAATAACTTTTAATTACTTCCCACGAGAAGAAAACCAATTGGCCGATGCCCTGGCCAGTTTGGCTTCAATGTTCAAAGCAAATAGAGAAATAGAAATAATGCCTCTCCAAATGAGCATATACAAGGTCCCTGCACATTGTTTTAGCATTGAAAAAGAGCCAGATGGATGGCCATAGTTCCATGATATCTTAGAATATCTCAAGAATCAAAGGTATCCCGAACAAGCAAATGAGAATAACAAAAGAACAATCAGAAGAATGGCAGTGGGATTTGTTCTTGACGGGGACATCCTGTACAAAAGAGGAAAAGATCAAGTGCTTCTAAGATGCGTGGATACTATTGAAGCCAAAAAAATACTCGAAGATGTCCATGAAGGAATCTGTGGGACACATGCCAATGGTTTCACTATGGCCAAGAAGATCATGAGACTCGGTTACTACTGGTTGACGATGGAAAGTGACTGCATTAGTTATGCAAGAAAATGCCACAAATGTCAAATTTATGGCGATAAGATTCATGTAGCCCCTTCGCCCCTTCATGTCATGACTTCTCCGTGGCCTTTTTCTATGTGGGGATGGATGTTATAGGGCCAATTTCCTCAAAAGCTTCTAATGGACACCGATTCATTTTTGTTGTGATAGATTACTTCACGAAATGGATAGAAGCCGCTTCATTTGCTAATGTGACGAAAACTGCAGTTTGCGGGTTCTTAAAAAAGGAAATCATTTGTCGATATGGTTTGCTGAAAGAATCATTTCAGATAATGCCTTGAATTTGAACAACAAGATGATGAAAGAAGTGTGTGAGCAATTTCAAATAAAGCATCATAAGTCCTCGCTCTATCGCCCAAAGATGAGCGGAGCTGTTGAAGCGGCCAAGAAAAATATTAAGAAGATTATTGGAAAAATGACAGAGACAAATAAGGACTGGCACAAGAAGCTACCATTCGCTTTGTATGCATATCGCACATCTATACGAACATCTACGGGAGCAACTCCTTTCTCTCTGGTCTATGGAATGAAAGCTGTGCTACCTATTGAAGTTGAGATCCCCTCTCTACGAGTCTTAATGGAGTCAAAACTAGGGGAAGCAGAGTGGGATCGAGCTCGATATGACCAGTTAAACCTTATCGAAGAAAAATGTTTGAAGGCAATCTGTCATGGACAGATGTACCAGAAGAGAATAATCGAGGCCCATGACAAGAAAGTACGGCTAAGAGATTCCACGAAGGAGAACTCATGCTGAGAAAGATTCTCCCAATACAAAAAGACTTCCGAAGAAAATGGGCACCAAATTGGGAATGACCATATGTCGTGAAGAAGGCTTTCTCAAGTGGAGCTTTGATTCTCACTGAGATGGATGGGAAGGAGTTACCTAATCCAGTGAATTCAGATGCTGTGAAGAAATATTATGCCTTAAAAAAAAGATAAAGGTGAAAACCCGAAAAGGGCGTCTTGATTAACACAAAAGATTAGGATAAAAACCCGAAAGGGCGTTCTAATGAAGCAAACACTGGGCTTAAAAAGCAAGGCGTTTTGAACGGTGGGTCAAATAGCGAGACTACAGTATTTGAAGCATTTCTGAAAACTCGAGATATTCTACGCAAAAAGCCATGCTTGAAAAGATTCTTGATTAAGAAACGTGGAAGAGCTCATGCGTTGAAAATCTAAGCATTTGTATCCGCTGAATGCGATCCCCTTTCTTTTTATTACACTTTTTACTATTCTTGGTTAACTTTCTTTGTTTGTCACCTTTGAAATAAATAAATGGAGGTATCCCTTTCGTACCTACCTGACCATTTTCATGCATCTCATTGTGTGGTTTATTTAAATAATAAATAGTAAAATGACATACTCTAGACAAAAGAAATGTTGAGCATTGCCCGAATGAGAATTTGATAAGTATAAGAGTCTCAAAGTAAGGACAAAGTTCAACAGGGGGCAAAAGAGTGATATCTGAGAAACGTAGATTACTCGTAAAGCTTGAAGAAAGGTACAAAGCCTGAAGAGAAAGTCAAGAATCGTAGCAATAAATGCAGATCATTACAAAAATCGTAACAAAAAGGGATATATGACAAATAAACCCAAAGCGCATAGCATAATCATGTAGGCATAAAGACATTTAAGACAAACATGTACATATCATGACCAAAATCATGCATGACATATACAGGTATTCTAGCAGAGCAAGAGGTTGTGATGATAGCTGTACTAAATCAAGGAAAAGACACCCGAGCTCTACCAGATGACATGTTTTGGTGCTCTGATGTTTTAATTTCTGTCTTTCAAAAATCAACTCATATTGCGAAAGGTGAGTTGAGCCTCGGCTCACACGCTGAGGTATTTACAATTTCTGTTTTTCAAAAATATCAACTCATATTGCGATAGATGAGTTGAGCCTCAGTTCACACGCTGAGGTATTTTCAATTCCTGTTTTTTAAAAGTCAACTCGTATTGCGAGAGGTGAGTTGAGCCTCAGGACACGCTGAGGTATTTTTAATTTCTGTTTTTCAAAAATCAACTCATACTGTGAGAGGTGAGTTGAGCCTCGAATCACACGTGATGTATTTTCTATTTCCGCTTTTTATAAAAAAAAATCAACTCATATTGCAAGAGGTGAGTTGAGCCTCAAGTCACACACTGAGGTATTTTTAGTTTTTTACTTTTTTCACAAGTTAACTCGTCATCCAAGAGACGAGTTGAACCTTAGTTCACATGCTGAGCTATTTTCGATGTTTGTTTTTCAATAAAGAATAAAGGCTGGAGCTGATCGAAGACACCAGATTTTTCCTCCCTGAAGTTGCAGTGGAGCTGATCGAAGATACAGATTCTGCCTCCCTGAAGTTGCAGTGGAGCAGGTTGAAGTTACAAGTTTCATCTTCCTGAAGTTGTAGCGGAGCAGATTGAAGATACTAGATCTCATCTCTCTGAAGTTGCAGAAAAACAGATCACAACGAATTTTATATCCCTAAAGATGCGAGTAGATTGAAGATACAAGTCATAGCTCTGAAGTCGCGATGGATTGAACCAAAGCTACGAGAGGCGGTGGGTTGGAACAAGATTACTTGAAGAAAAGAAGCACCAAAGAAGTCAAGATTCGGCAAGATCGGGCAAAATTGGTCTTTCTTGAGTATTTTTACTCTGTTGTCGTTACACGGCAATGAGCAAAGAGGGGTAGCTGTACATACCAATTTTGGCCCAGGCCTTTTACAAGCAGAAATTAAAGACCCAAACCCCACTAAAATTAACCCCAACCCATTTCTTTTACAACCAAACAGACCCTTAAACCCAGACCCAAAACACCTACCCGAAACATAAACCCAATACAAACAAACTTAAGCTACACCTAAACCCATTTAAAACCAATCAAACCCGTCAGCCCAATAACCCAATTTAACCCAAACTAAATTGAACCAAATCTACTCAAACCCAAAACAATTCAGACCCAAATCCCCTAGCCCAATAATATAGCCCAAATTAGAAAACAAAAAAAAAAGAAAACCTAACCCTAGCCTCAACTTTCGGCGCCACTTGCTTCTGACACCAGCCACTTGCCCGTCACCTCAGCCACCTGCAACACGCCATCGCCACTGTTGCACCTGCCACCAACTCAGGTCAAATCCACATCCACAGCACCTGCAAGCAATTAAAATGAAAGGACAACAAAAATAATAGAAAAAGACTTGTACAATGGTTATAAAAGCCGAATCCAAATCTTGTAAAAGGGTTGGCAAAATTTTCAGTTAATACAAACATTAGATTTCTAAATATAAGTAAAATAGTGATTCCAAAGCAAGGATTAAACACCAAATCGGAGGATCTAAACAACAAGAACCAGATTCAAGCATAAGGTGATTTTACTTTAAAAAAAAAACTGAATCTTTCTTCTTCTTTTTTTCTCATCAACTACAGATCTATATATATATTACATTATAAAAACAAAAAAATAATAAAAAATACCTTTTTGAAGTTTCGGCCACCGTGGACGGTGGCCGGCGGAGGCGGCCGACGGCGGTCCAGCGATCGGACGTTGACTGGCCTTGTGGCCAGAAATCACCTACCCTCTCCCTCTCTCTCTTTTTTTTCCTTTCAAATGCAGAAATGAATTTTTTTTGAAGAAAAGAGGCCTTTTATAGCCCCCCAAAACGACTTCGTTTTGATTAAGACCCGATCAGATCCGACCTGACCCTAACCCGACAGGATCCGCGTGTTTTTGTATAACGGTCTAATTGCGGAAATGGCCCTTCCGCTTTTTCTATGTTTTGCAATTAAGTTTCTGCATTTTTAAAATCGGCCCCATAATTGTGTTTGGAATTCAAATGAATCCTCGTTAATGTGACGTAGTTTTAAAGGCTTGGGAGTATTGCGCTTTTGGTCCTCTGCCATTTTGTGCGTGTTCAAATAAGCCCTTTTCTCTTTATTTCTTTTTAAATCTGCCCCATAATTCTGTCTTTCATTTAATTTTAGTCCTTTTTGGTTTATTTCCATTTCTTTATTATTAAATTAATTATTTTTAATATTATTTAATATTATTATATTTACTATTATTTATATTATTCTTATTCTTATTATTATTAATATTAGTATATGTTTTATTATATATGTATATATCTTTAATATATATATGTATATATTTATGTAGTATTATTAATAGTCGTTTTTTTTATTTCTAATATGTATATATTATGTAAATATTTTAATACTATATTATGTATACATTTTTTATATATATTACGTATATATATCTTTTAAATATTATATTTTTATATATATCATGTATATATTTTTAATACTATATTATATATATATTTACATATTATCTTATGTATATATTTTTTAATAACTATATTATGTATGTATTTTTAACGCTATACTATGTACATATTTTTAATACTATGTATATACTTTTTATTCCTATTGTTATGTATATATTTTAATACATATATGTATATATTTATATATCGTTATTATTAGTTATTTTTTTATATTATTACTGTTTTCAATATATATTGTATATATTTTTAATCTAGTATTATATGTTTTATATATATATGTTCACTACTATTTCATATTTGCATTATTACTATTATTATCATGTTTAATACCATATGCACTACTATTGTTTTATGACTATTATTATCACATATACATTGTTAATGTTTTATATATTATTTGCTTCGTATATTCTTAACTTTTTATTATCATTTGCCTGTTCCGAATTTAGCCTATTAGATCACATCTTATTTCAACATCAATATTAGTTTTCTTTTTATTTTTTATTTAAAAATATTTTCATTCATTTTTGTAATTTTAATAAATAAGGCAACGTACCGATTTAACATTAAGTTGTCGATTTTATCGCTATGTTGGGTGAATATCAATCAGCTTGTGTTAAAAACGGAACGTCCTTCTCAAAAGAAATCGAAATTATAAAAATTCTCGTGTTTTGATCGGATCATGATTAAATGTTACATTGAACTCGCATTTTTGAAAGTTAAGACAACACATGTTTAACGAGATACCAATTTTAGGCGTGCGAGGGTGCTAATACCTTCCTCGTGCGTAACCGACTCCCAAACCCTATTTTTTCTCTGGCTTTTGACGTAGACCTAAACTCGGCCTTCTTTTTGTTGAAAAAATAAATTTTCTTTTAAAAAAGAGGATTTATTAGGTGTCCAATCACACCTAGGAAAAAGGATCGGTGGCGACTCCCTTTTTAATAAAATCGAAAGTCAGTTTTCAAATTTCCAATGAATCGCCTCAATTAGAGACTGAAAGCAAAAATTTTTACGTCGCTACAAACCTTAAGAATTTTGAGGATACAAATGACACGTCATTAGGGATTTTATGTTTCAGGTACTAGTCCCGAATGCCTTATCAATGGCTAAGGTCTTGTATTTGTTTGGGGATTTCATGTTTCGTGTGAGCAGCATCGTGTAACTTACATTCCAACCTACAGCTTGTGTGAGCAGAGCCATTTCACAGCTCCTGTGAGCATTGATGTAAAGGAAAGGTTACGGTTATATGTAAAGGCACACTATGTGTGAGCTTTACTGAGTATTAGATTTAATTCTAGATGGCTCAATGGGTAAGAAAAGAAATAAAATGGTAAGTTAATGGAAAAGTTTATGATTTTATGAAAAGGACGATGCATATGTAATGTATCTTATCAAGTCTACTTATGATATAAATGAGCTTATATGTGATGTTGATGAACCTACTAACATGTGAGCTTGATGATGCTTGAATAGGCTTATACTAATCTCATGGCATTGGTAATGGTTTATGCTTAATCAATGAATTGTGTTATTGATGTGGTAAGTTATGTTTAGGCTTATACGAGCTTACTAAGCACTCATTGCTTACATAGTTATTTTCTTTTATTTTATAGATTATCGGAAGCTCGATCGATTGGAAGCTTGTCGGAGACCTATCAAACTATCCAACAATCAATTTGGTAGATTTTGAGTATTTTGGCTAAGGTTAATAATGGCATGTATAGGCATTTTGTAATGAATATTTTGGTATGCTTAAACTTTTAAAGTTATGTTTGATTTGGTAATCTACAATGCCTTACCAAACTATGCCATTTTGGTCACTTTTAAATGCATGTTTGGTATGTTTGTAATGGCTTGATAATGGTCATTTGTGATATGTTTGGTAGTTAATTAAACTAGGCTATTATGCTTGGAAATATGCAATCTTGACTTGTTTTGGTAAGTGATGTTTTTGAGATATTTGTGGTGCCTTTGAATGGCATATTGGTTAGATGAATTAGGGTGTTTGAAATGACATGTTTATGTGTATTTGAATGATGTTTAAACCCTTTGATTTTGTGCCCAAATGGTTTGAATGGTTAGTTATGAATTAGACTAGAAATGGCTTGATTTTAGGTCAAATTTTTGGTTCACACGACCTAGGCCATAAGATGTCATACGGATATGTGTAATTTGAGATTTCTTAGTGTTCTAAGTTATTGACTTACATGGCCTAGCACATGACCTGACACACGGGCATGCGTGGCAACTCAGAGAGGTACACGACTTGGCACACGAGTGTGTGACACGGCTGTGTGACCCTGCTCAGTGAGTTACATGGGTCGGGACACAGCCGTGTGTCCCTTTGTTCGATTGTTACACGTCTTGGGCTATGTCACACGATCGTGTGACCCTATTTTTTACATTTTTACATCTTTTTCTTAAAACTCCTGTTTTGTTTCAATTTAGTCCCGAATTACTTTTAAACTATTTTTAGGGCCTCGAAGGCTCACTTTAGGGACAAAATGCATATGAATGAATGGTTTATAATATGTTTAGTTTATTTAAATGTTATGATGTTAAATGTTTTACGATTGTACGGTAATGCTTCGTAACCCTAATTTGACAACAAAGACGGGTTAGGGGTCCTACAGGAAATCTGTATTATGTATTTGCCATAATCTGTATTTGTAACTAATATATTCTCTTCTTCTTCCGTATCTGATTCTAAGAATTGTTCTAATTTGAGAAACTTAAGATCTGTCTTGTAGTTTTGCCTAATAAAAGTTATAAGTTACACATTGTGTGTATCGATTCATTTTGTCTGTTTTACTAAATTTCAGGTAACTCATCAACTTAGGCAAATCGGCGTGGCGGGAACTCATTCATCTTTGTCTAGTATTTTGTTGCTTTAATTAAAATTATATTATAGTTGTTTTATCTTGAATTACAAATTTCAAGTTTGGATTCTATGTCAGTTCAACTATTTAAACATTTTATGACAGTTAAATTTTAATTAGTTAAAAGTCGGATTGCCCGAAATGATTTGATGTAGCTTCACAGACTTGGTCTTAATGTCTAGGCTGGGTATGGAGTGTTACATTTAGTGCTATCAAAGTCAAGTTTACAAAACTTAGGCTTTATTTCTGGACTCTTATTTTTGTTAAAATATGTTCTAAAGGAAATATTTATTCGAGTAATTCTTAAAATTGATTTTATAAAAGACCGAGTTTCTAGTGCCGAACCTGTAAGTACTTCTGCTTTAGCTATACTATTTAGCTATAAAACTGCTGTAACGACTGAACTTGTGGTTTAGTTAGAGACTATGATATAAATTGTGACATAAGATATCTGATAGGATTTCTAAACTGATTATGAACTTTTAGCATTGTAAATAAGTGGATATAATAAGTTCGTACGATAGTTGTAGACGTGGTTCGCATGGGCGTTGTGGACACTGAGGTGGGCTCGAGCAGAGTCATCCTGTATGGGCAGTATGCCCAATCTAGATATTTGCGAGACGGCTGGTAGTCCTACTACTGAGACTAGGTTTCAGACTCCAATAGCCAAGGATGACTTACTGATACGAGTCACAAAAGCCCAAATTCTTGAGGGCAAGGCCCAATAAGAAGATTCCAAGCCCAATCAAGAAATCCACCCATACTTAGTTGAAAATCAGGCCAAATTGTCAAAGTGGCCCAAGTTGTAAAGTTTTATTTTTATTTATTTATTTTATTTAGTTTAAATTTTTATATTCAGTCCAAGAGTCCCAAATAAAAGACCCTTGGCCGAATTTCCATATTAAAATAATTAGGAGTTTTTTTTAGTTTTAGTTTTAGTGTTCTAACTAAATTAGGAAAACATTTGAAAGGCCTATTTATATGGCTTGGCCAGCCACCCTACATAACATTACAATTACATTGAAAATTTCAGATTTGATTTGAGTGAAAATTCTCTTTGAGTTCTTCAAGGATTTTCTCTTGAGTTTTCTTTAGAAGTTGTTTTAACAATCTTTTTGATTGTGGGAGCCATCTTCAACCTTCTTCTTGCCATTGATATTCTTTGGAGGGGAGATTAGAGCCGTTTGAAGGGAGTTGTGAGATCTTTCGAGATTTCAAGGCTTCTTAGGACTTATCTTTTAATTTCTTACTGTCAATTCTTTCTTTATTTCTACTTGTGCTGAATCATTATCTAATCTATTTTCTGTTCTTATTGTGTTTTCAGCCTTTTTCTATCTTAAGGAATCAGCCCAAAAATTCCCAATTTCTAGCGTTTTTCCATACTCTTTTTGGGTGAAATTAGATTGTCGAAATTTGGGGAAAACTATCTTGGTGTTCAATTGGGCAGAATCACAATCTCCTTGAGGGTTTCAAGAACCCTAACACTTATTTCTATTCTCAATTTGATTCTTTGCTGATTTGGGGATTTTATTTCAGATCTGAAAATTCAAAAATTTAATCTTTTAATTTTCTGTTTCGTTTCAGATCTAATTGTTTAGGGTTTTCGTAGGAGTTTCCCGTGACTTGGCAACTCGATCTTGGTCCACGCGCAACCCCGTATCATTTGGTATCAGAGCTTGGGCGTTTTGGGTGTTCTTGGTTGATTTCTAAACTGATCTCTATTTTTTAAATTACAAACAGCAGTTTTACCCAGAAAAATTTTCGAAAAAAATTCATTTGAGTGGGTAAATGTTTTCTAATTGATCTGAAATTTTACATACATATTTTTGGCACTGTTATTGAATATACAAAAATATTTCCCGCAAAAAAATAAGTCAAAAAAGTCAAAAAATTGAAAAAATACGAAATCCAATAAAAAATTAAAAAATATTCAGCGGGTTGAATTTGGTGCCCAAATTTTTCAGATCAAAAATTCAATATTTGAAGACATTCCAGATTTAATTTTGTGATTTTTGGAGATCGGGAACACCTCGAACGAAGTTGTCAAGTTACTCCGCAGTTTTTCGGGTTTTCTGTTTTCAGCAATTTTTATTGATTCTTAGCTGTAGGTTTTCATTTGTTTACCTTTATTCTTCCTTTACGTTATCTAACACCTTCTTGTTTCTTGTGTTAGTAGGATTTAAACGTGTGCACAACTTCTTCCTAGGTGCAACACGAATCAATTGGTGTCTCGTCAGTTTTTGGCATCCTAGTGCAAATTAGGATTCTTTGGTAGTTTGGTTCACACTCTCTAATTGGTTGATATAAACTCTGATAAAGAACTCACAAGATTGAATTCGACCTCATTGAGAATTTGATTTTTTCTTTTTGAGTGATTAACGGTGAGGTTTGATAACTTTTATTTTTGAGTGTTGAGTGTTTTGCAGGTTTTAAAAAAAATGTCTACAGGTGATAATAATAGTGACATATTTAAAAAAATCCAACAACAGTTGGATGAACAGGCTGCTGCTCTTCGAGCTTTGACTGCTACCATCAATGAGGTGCAATTGAATCAAGAACCTCAATATCGAAATCCAATCAAAGAAGATAGGGATAACCAACCCCAGAGGCGCGGCCCTCGACGTGTCACTAGAATGGATGATGATTTTCATGATCGTGGACAATCATCTTTGGCAAAACCAAAGAGCGAGCAGCAACGAGAACATCTCTTTCATACTCGTTGCCATGTACAAGGTAAGCTTTGTAGAGTTATTATTGATGGTGAAAGTTGCTCGAACATAGCCAGCACGACGATGGTGGAAAAGCTTTGCTTAACCACTACCAAGCATCCACAACCTTATCAACTACAAGGGCTTAGCAACGAAGGCCAATTTAGGGTCACTCAACAAGTGCGCATCGCATTTTCTATCGGTAAGTATCAAGACGAAGTTGTGTGCGACGTAATGCCTATTCAAGCCTGCCATTTGTTGCTAGGAGAACCGTGGCAACTGGATCGAAAAGTCACTCACGATGGTCGTACCAATAGGTATTCTTTCAAGCATCAAGGAAAGAAACTCACCTTAGTGCCGCTCACTCTGGAACAAGTCCATGAGGACCAAATCAAACTGAAAAATTCTGTTAAAACAAGTGAGGAAAAAGAAAAAGAGAATGAAAAAGAGCAAAAAGAGATTGAGAGTGAAAAGGAATGTGAAACAGAAAAGAAAATTGAAAAAGAAGTTGAAGAAAGAAGAGAAAATGAGTTAGAAAAAGAAACAAAAGAAAAAGACGAGGAAAGGCTAGTGAGGAATGTTTCCACTAACCAAGATATGAATTTTTCTTGTGTTGCTACTTTTCAGGTTCCTGAAAGATCGAAAGATAGCTTTCAACTTCAATACCTCTCAAATGAAAGATGCTTTCATACGATCAACTTAGGCAAAGATGAAATCACACTACATGATCCCGAAGGTAAGCGAGGTAAGGAAATTTTAGAAACCGAGTCCAGTGCAGATTTGAAAATTATTAATAAAACTTTTGGTGACTTAGTTCTTAAAAGATCCCCTCATTTTGATCCGATTAATTGTTACTCTTCGATTGTGGTTGATAAAGTCATTACGAAAAGAAGCGTGATTTGTTATTCTCTTGATTTACCTTGTGTAAAATCCTCGAATTTGTCCAAATCTGTTTTGGAGAATAAGGTAACGAAATTTTCCAAATTTGTTTTCAATTTATATTCGTGCCTTAAACAGTTTATGTGGTTGTACATGAAGTTTGAGTTCCATTTGACAAAGGTTAACTCAACAACGGAGATTCGACTACACTATGCCCCCGATGAGCGAAGGTTTGTTTTAAATGAAAAAGGTAAAATCGACCCTTATTCTTCTGCTTATCGAGGTAAGATGCTTGAAACCTTTGAAACACTTTTGTACTCCTCGGATAGTGATAAAGATCGTGTTGATGAACACTTAGATCGAAACGTGCTTGACTGTCCTATTTTATTTATTGATGATCTATCTGTTTTGATGGTTGGTAAAAAGATTCTTGTTTTTGATAATGCATGTGTGAGTGAATCTATAGCCCGTCGATTAATGCATGGTATGATTATGCAACTCTGTGAACCATGTGAATCTTTTCAAATACCTACTTGTGACGATTATGTTTACCATTTGATTTATTACTCGCAATTTATTCATGGTTTGTGGGAACAATGTGAGACGACTGAATGCCTTAAAACATGTCCATATTTGTTTCAAATATTTGACGAGGCAGTGGTGAGTAAATTAGATTGTTTGCATGGTAATCTGAATCTGTCCATTCACATGCGTTATACCTGTTCTATTATGCTTATAATTGGACTACAAGCTTGTTTGTGTTGCTATTTACTATTTCATGGCTATTCTTTTCAGTGGACTCAATTGCCATTACTCCCGTTCGATAGAGGAAAGTCGAGTTCATTTGATTTTTCAGATTCGAGGACGAATCTTTTTGAGGAAGGGGGAATGATACGAGTCACAAAAGCCCAAATTCTTGAGGGCAAGGCCCAATAAGAAGATTCCAAGCCCAATCAAGAAATCCACCCATACTTAGTTGAAAATCAGGCCAAATTGTCAAAGTGGCCCAAGTTGTAAAGTTTTATTTTTATTTATTTATTTTATTTAGTTTAAATTTTTATATTCAGTCCAAGAGTCCCAAATAAAAGACCCTTGGCCGAATTTCCATATTAAAATAATTAGGAGTTTTTTTTAGTTTTAGTTTTAGTGTTCTAACTAAATTAGGAAAACATTTGAAAGGCCTATTTATATGGCTTGGCCAGCCACCCTACATAACATTATAATTACATTGAAAATTTCAGATTTGATTTGAGTGAAAATTCTCTTTGAGTTCTTCAAGGATTTTCTCTTGAGTTTTCTTTAGAAGTTGTTTTAACAATCTTTTTGATTGTGGGAGCCATCTTCAACCTTCTTCTTGCCATTGATATTCTTTGGAGGGGAGATTAGAGCCGTTTGAAGGGAGTTGTGAGATCTTTCGAGATTTCAAGGCTTCTTAGGACTTATCTTTTAATTTCTTACTGTCAATTCTTTCTTTATTTCTACTTGTGCTGAATCATTATCTAATCTATTTTCTGTTCTTATTGTGTTTTCAGCCTTTTTCTATCTTAAGGAATCAGCCCAAAAATTCCCAATTTCTAGGGTTTTTCCATACTCTTTTTGGGTGAAATTAGATTGTCGAAATTTGGGGAAAACTATCTTGGTGTTCAATTGGGCAGAATCACAATCTCCTTGAGGGTTTCAAGAACCCTAACACTTATTTCTATTCTCAATTTGATTCTTTGCTGATTTGGGGATTTTATTTCAGATCTAAAAATTCAAAAATTTAATCTTTTAATTTTCTGTTTCGTTTCAGATCTAATTGTTTAGGGTTTTCGTAGGAGTTTCCCGTGACTTGGCAACTCGATCTTGGTCCGCGCGCAACCCCGTATCACTTACTGTCTCAGGCTATACTGCATGTGTTAGAAAGTATTGCGAGGACCCATTTCGGATCTAAGAGTTAAGGGTCGGTTACTAAACGAGTTAGGTTGAATGGTGTTAAATTGTTTATGAGTATTACTGGAGTCACCTCAACAGTGGCTGAGTATTGGCTAGAGGCCACCAAACGCATCACGAATGATATTGGTTGTATTCCTGCACAGAAACTGAGAGGTACCGTATCTCTGCTCCGACATAAAGCCTACCAGTGGTGGTTGACAGTTGAGCAGGGCGCCTAGCTTGAATAAGTTACGTGGGATTTCTTCAAGAGCGCCTTCTAGAGCAAGTGTGTAGGGCCGAGTTATGTTATGTAGAGGCTCGTAGATGCAAGTTTATGAGTTTACTTCATAGTAAGAAGCTGATGGTCGAGTATGAGGCCAAGTTTATGAGATTGAGTAGGTACACTCGCGGTCTAGTTTCAAACAATTATGAGAGGAGTATTCAATTTGAGTAGGGTTTAAGGTATGACTTGAGAGTTTTAATAGCTCTTTAGAGAGAACTAATTTTTTCAGCTTTAGTTGACAAAATGAAGATAGTCGATGAGGTGAAACGCACTGAGCACGAGTGGAGAGCCCAAGAAAGAGGTCAGTGTAAGTTTAAGAGTGACTCGCGCCTCTCTAACTCTGTTCAGCGGCCTAAGAAATGAGTTAGATTTCATGGGCCTTCGGGAACTGAGGCTTCAGCTGCATCACCTGAGATTCAGAAATGTATCGTGTGTGGAAGATGCCATTCGGGCAAGTGTTGGAGGAAGTGAGGGGCTTGGCTTTGGTATAGACCGATGGAGAACCGTGTTTAGAACTATCCCCAACGATCTGTTCAGGTGCAAGCTTCTGTACAAACCTTGACTCCATGTCTCGTTCCACCACCGAGAGCAGCTTAGCAGTTACCTAGAGGTCGGGGTACGGTCAGGGGTGGTAACAGTGCTGGCTGAGGTCAGAGAGCACTGAGCAGAGGTGTAGGTCAGACTGAGGCATGACAGCTTGTCCTTGTGTATACGACGAAGCACCGTAAGGATAAATGCGACACTAATGCTATAGTGGGTACATTTTTTATTTATTTTGTTTCATATTTTGCTCTGATAGATATTGGGTCCACTCACTCATATATAACTAGCATTGTTTCTGAGAAATTGGTATATCTATTGAGAATAATGTTAGGGAGATATATGTGATTAGTCTCTTAGGATAGTCGGTCCGAGTTGATAAGTTGTATGGAAGGTTCTGTTAGAAATTTAAGGTGTTGTGTTCCCGGTTAACCTAATGGAATTTTCGTTTGAAGAGTTTGAGTTGATTCTGGAAATAAATTGGCTCGTGGAACATCGAGCTAGTTTAGATTGTGCCTCTAAAAGGGTTATCTGATATCGGATGAGAATATTGAGATCATTATGATTGGTGAGCGTCGAGATTACCTCTTTAATGTAATATCTGCCCCTATAGTTGAAAAGCTAGTTCAGAAAGGTTAAGAGACATACCTGGCTTTTGTGTCTGATTTTGGTTCTATAAAGTTCTTTGTTAAATACATTTGTACAGTAAGGGACTTTCCAGATATTTTTCCCGAAGAATTGCAAGGTATACATATAACAGTCGTTTTCAGTGAAATCAAAATAGCGATTCTGAGACCAAAAATTTGACGTAAAAATATTTATTTTGTTAATATTTTAATGTCTACTGCATATTGGTAGTGTCGTATAAAAATTTTGTTAAGAAATGTTATCATTTGCGTGTTTAATTTGATAAAAAAAAGACTAAATTGCGTAAGGTGTAAAGTTAGAGGTCTATAAGTAAAATGTGTCAAATTGCTATGAATTTTGAGTATGAGTGGCCTTAAATGGTAATTAGACCATTAGTATATTTAGTCGAAAAATATGGACAATTATTTAATAGTTTTAAAGATTATTATCTAAGGTTAAATATATAAATCAGTAATTAATGTAATTAAATAAATAGAAAGCCAAATGTATCATCTTTCAAAACACATTCTTCAACCGAAATTTTACCTAAGAAAGCCATTAAAGAAACTTCAAGGTTTGACTAGTAAATATAGTATCTTTGGTGAAAGGTTTGATTATTATGTTGGCATGTTAAAATGGTTTTATGATTGTTAACATTTTTGGCATTTTGGTACTTGAGCAGTATGTGATGGAATGTTGAATTGAATATATGTTTTGGATGGCCATTTTGGTATGTTTGAATGTGATAAATGTAGTACGAAATGGTATGGAATTTAGGTTGCAAATGTTAAGTTGATAGTGACTAGATTATGCTTGTGGTTGGATTTGCTTATTGTCATATATATTAGGGTGCCTTAAGGTATATTGCTTGTATGAGTTTGTATTATATTGTTTTAGCTTAATTATGTACATTTTAGGTACATTTTGGAGGCTTCTTTTTGGAGTATTTGAGTTACATGAGTGTGCACAATTTGGGTGAAAGAAATGGCTTGAAAATGACCTATTTCTTGTCCACATAGCCTAAGATACAAGTGTGTGTTCCTTGTAGTTTTCAAAGGGTGGCAAGTCAGGCCATTACACGGCCTAGCACATGAGCTTGTGAGGCTATTTCGAACGGTACACGGGCTGACACATGGGCATGTGGCTTAGCTGTGTAACCTAAGTCAGAGAGTTACATGGGCACGGACATGGGTTGGGACATGGCCGTGTGTCCTTACTTCGAATACCTACATAGCCTGAGACACGGACATGTGTATCAGTCGTGTAACCCTCGCAGTATGAAAATTTTCAACTTTTTCCAAAAAATGCTTATTTTTTGATTTAGTCTTGATTCGTTTCTAAAGTGTTTTTAAGGCTTGGGGGGTCATATAAAGGGAAATAAGTATGATTTTGAATAATATTGCTATGATTTATGTTACTTTTTGAATATGTTGAATAATTATTCGTTATGAGATATAGACTTTTGGTAATGCTCCGTTGCCCTATTCCGGCGACGGATACGGGCTAAGGGTGTTACATTTATTAGTAACAGAGCTACGATTTAGTCGATTCTTAAACTGAACATTGCGTGTGTGGGTCTAGAAATAAATGCCATTATATAACCTATGATAGTGTGACAACTTTTGACTCGTTTCAAAATGTTTTCATATAGTAATGACATCCAACCGAGCAGACTCCAATGAAGTTGAAAGTAACGCCCAAGCCTCCATTCATAGAGC
Source organism: Gossypium hirsutum (assembly GCF_007990345.1). NCBI lineage: Eukaryota > Viridiplantae > Streptophyta > Magnoliopsida > Malvales > Malvaceae > Gossypium > Gossypium hirsutum. Next base: position 44,220,151 of record NC_053435.1, on the reverse strand, counting down.
AGTGTCAAGCGGTTCAAGGCTCGTATCTGAGGGCCAGGGAGGAGAAGCTAAGGAAGCTTTCTTCCAAATGATGAGTGAGTGCTTTATTGAGTTCGTACAGACGAATCCGATGACTCAACGACCTCCACCCCCACCTGTTCCCCAACTGGTCCCCATAATTCCTCAAAGATTGGAATATTTGCAAGTTAGTAAGCTGCCTGTTGATAAAATTCACAAATATAGGGCTGAAGAATTTAGAGTTACAGTTGATGATGACCTTGAGGGAGCTAAATTTTGGTTAGAGAATATTATAAGAGTTTTCGACAAATTATCCTATACACCGACAGAGTGTGTAAAATGTGTTGTATCTCTACTGAAATATTCAGCATATCAGTGGTGGAATACCTTGATTTCAGTTGTACCAAAAGAGCGTATTAACTGGAAATTCTTTCAATCCGAGTTCAGAAAGACGTATATAAGTCAGAGATTTCTTGATAAAAAAACGTAAAGAATTTCTCGAACTTAAACAAGGTCGAATGTCAGTGTTTGAATACGAAATAGAAATTGTTGATCGAGGAAGGGTTAAATGAAGATATAAAGCTTCTAGTTGGGATACTTGAACTGAAAGAAATTGTTGTGTTAGTTGATCGAGCTCATGAAGCAGATATGCTTAGCAAAGAGAAGAGAAAAGCTGATTATGAAGTTAAAGATTCAAGAAAGAGATCATCAGGAAAGTCATATCAGTCGTCATCGAAGAAATTGAGAGAAAATTATAACTGTTCGACTGCTTTAGTGAGATATTATGGTAGAGACCGAGGTAAACAACATGTGGGCTCAAAGGCTCAAGCTACGTCTGTAGTGAGTGTGGGTAGTGTTAAAGACAATAAGCCTGATTGTCAACGGTGAGCGTGTCGACATTTTGGTGAGTGTATGCTTCAAATGTGGTTCATATAAGCATTTTATTCAAGAATACCCGGAGGTACTTGAGAAAGAAACAATTTAGAATGTTCAACCCAACAGTACTGCCACGAGAGAAGGACCACCTCGTAATCCTGGAAATGTGAGCAATAGTCATACTGGAATAAAAGATTCAGTTCTGAGATCTGAAGCACGAGCACCAGCCAGAGCTTATGCAATTCGTGCACATAAGGAAACTTCTGCACCAGATGTTATTACTAGTACTTTATTTATCTTTGATGCTAATGTTACTAGTTTGATTGATCCGGGATCAACCCATTCGTATGTATCCACGAATTTAGTGTCAAGTCAGAATTTATTTGTTGAATCCACTGAATTTGTGGTCAAAGTATCGAACCCCCTAAATTGGTATATGCTAGTTGATAAAGTTTACAAAAATTGCCCTTTGATGATTCGGGGTTATAGCTTTCTGGTTGATTTGATGCTATTACCAATTGATGAGTTTGACGTGACTGTGGGTATGGATTGGCTGACTCTGCATGATGCTATTGTGAACTGTAGAAGAAAGCTTATTGTGTTAAAATGTCAGAATGGTGTAAAGCTTCAAGTTGAATCAAATAGTTTGAGTGGTATGCCTATTGTTATTATAGCTATGTCAGCACAGAAATATATGAGAAAGGGTTGTGATGCATACCTTACGTATGTATTTGATTCTAGAGTTTTTGAGTTGAAGTTAGAATCGATTCCAGTAGTTTACAAATATCCAAATGTGTCTCTAGAAGAGTTACTCGGGTTACCGTCGATAGAGAGGTCGAATTTGCCATTGAGTTAGTACCAGTAACATCACCTATATCGATAGGAGTTTTACTCTACCCATTTTTTTACCTTGTTGTGCACCTATTTTGTTCGTTAAGAAAAAATGACAGATATTTGAGATTATGTATTGGTTATCGTCAGCTCAAAAAAGTGACGATCAAGAATAAGTATCCATTGCCATTTATTGGCCATCTGTTTGACCAGTTGAAAGGTGTAACAGTTTTTTCGAAGATTGATCTTCATTCTAGTTTTTATCAGCTATGAGTTAAAAATTCTGATATGCCGAAAACCGTGTTCTAGACCAGGTACAATCATTATGAATTTTTTGTGATGCCATTTGGTTTAACTAATGCACCTATAATGTTTATGGATTAGATTAATGGAATTTTTAGACCGTTTTTAGACCAGTTTGTGGTGGTATTTTTAACGATATTTTGATTTATTCAAGAAATGAGACCAAGCATGCTGAACATTTGAGCATTGTTTTGCAAACTCTGAGTGAGAAACAATTATTTGCCAAGTTTAGCAAGTATGAATTTTGGCTTAGGGAAGTCAGATTTTTGTGACATGTTGTGTCAGTCGAGGGCATCAGAGTTGATCCGAGTAAGATTTCAGCTGTTGCTGACTAGAAACCTCTGAAAAATATATCCGAGGTTAGAAGCTTTCTAGGATTAGTCGGGTATTATAGAAGGTTCGCCAAGCGATTCTCAATGATTACGACACCGATAACAAGATTATTGCAAAAATATTTGAAGTTTGAGTGGCCTGAGAAATGTCAGCAAAGTTTCAATCAGTTGAAAACATTGTTGATCGAGGCACTAGTGTTAGTTCAACTTGAGTCGGGTAAAGAATTCGTGATTTTTAGTGATGTGTCTTTGAATCGTTTAGGCTGTGCTTTGATACAGGAAGGTAAAGTGATAGCTTATGCTTCTAGACAGTTAAAGCCGCACGAAAAGAATTATTCGATGCACAATTTAGAGCTTGTAGCTATTGTGTTTGCATTAAAGATTTGGCGACACCATTTATACGGTGAAAAGTGTTACATCTTTACGGATCGTAAAAGTTTGAAGTATTTAATGTCGTAAAAAGATTTGAATTTGAGACAAACACAGATGGCTCAAATTATTGAAAGATTATGGCTTGGTCATTGATTATCATTCGAGCAAAATGAATGTAGTTGCTAATGCTTTGAGTGGAAAATCTCTATTTGCTTTATGAGCGTTGCATATGTTATTGATGTTGTTTGATGATGGTTTGATCTTAGCTAAGTTGAAGGCTAGACTGATGTTTTTACAACAGATTTGCGAGACTCAGAAACATGATGATGTGTTGTTGGCTAAACAGAGACAGAGCGAGTCAACTTTTGATTCAGATTTTTAGGTTGGATCCGGTGATTGTTTATACTTCAGAGATAGAATTTGTGTTCCAAGAAGTTCAGATCTTGTCCAGAAGATTTTGCATGAGGCTCATAGTAGTAGCTTATTAGTTCATCCTGGTAGCATAAGATGTACAGTGACTTGAAACAAATGTATTGGTGCCCGGGAATGAAACGAGAAATTTCTAACTATGTATTGATATGTTTAGTATGTTAGCAAGTTAAAGCTGAATATCAGGTACCTTCTGGTTTGCTACAACCAGTGATGATATTGGAATGGAAATGGTAGCGAGTTACAATGGACTTCGTATTGGGTTTACCCCTATCTCCGAGAAAGAAAGATACAATTTGGGTTGTTGATCGTTTGACGAAGTTCGCACATTTTATTCCAGTATGCACAGATTTTTCTCTTGAGAGGTTAGCCGAGCTTTATGTTACTGAGGTTGTTAGATTGGACGGGGTGTCAGTTTCTATTATTTTGAATAGAGATTCGCGATTTACATCACGATTTTGGAGTAAGTTACAGGAGGCTTTAGGTATGCAGTTACATTTTAGTATTTTTTTCATCCTCAGACAGACGGTCAGTCCGAACGAGTGATTCAAGTTCTTGAAGATATGCTTCGGTGTTGCATTTTAGAGTTTGAAGGCAATTGGATTAATACTTACTGTTGGTTGAGTTTGCGTATAATAACAGTCATCAATCAAGCATAAAGATGCACAATATGAAGCTTTGTATGGTCGTAAATGCAGAACTCCGTTGTATTGGACTGACCTCAGTGAGAAAAAGATTCACGAGGTTGATTTGATTTAAGAGATTGAAGAAAAAGTGAAAGTGATCGAAGATAGTTTGAAAGCAACTTCAGATCGACAGAAATCGTATGCGGATTTAAAATGTAAAGATCTTGAATTTCAAGTCGGCGATATAGTGTTCTTGAAAGTATTGCCTTGGAAGAAAGTTCTTCGTTTTGGTCGTAAAGGAAAGCTAAGTCCGCGATTTATCGGGCCGTATGAGATTAATGAAAGAATTGGGCAAGTAGCGTATCGTTTAGCTTTCCCGTCAGAGTTAGAAAAGATTCATAATGTGTTTCATGTATCTATGTTACGACGGTACCGATCAGACTTTTCACATGTTATCTCACCTATTGACATTGAGGTTTAGCTCAATTTGTTATACAGTGAAGAACTGATTAGAATCTTAGCTCGAGAAGTTAAAGAATTATGAAGTAAAAACATAGCTTTAGTGAAAGTTCTTTGGCAATGACACGGAATAGAGGAAGCCACTAGGAACTGGAAGAAGTTATGAGAAAGCAATATCCGAACCTTTTTTCTGGTAAGATTTTCGGGGACAAAAATTCTTTTAAAGGGGAGAGTTGTAACAGCTCGTTTTTAGTTAAATCAGAATAGTGGTTTCGAGACCACAAATTTGATGTAAAAATATTTATTTTATTAATATTTTAATGTCTACAGCATGTTGGTAGTGGCGTAAAAAATTTTGTTAAGAAATTTTATCGTTTGTGTGTTTAATTTGATTAAAAAGACTAAATTGCATAAGGTGCAAAGTTAGAATTCTATAAGTAAAATGTGTCAAATTGCTATGAATTTTGAGTATGAGTGGCCTTAAATGGTAATTAGACCGTTAATATTGTTAGTGGACAAATATGAACACTTATTTAATGGTTTTTAAAGACTATTATCTAAGGTTAAATATGTAAATTAGTAATTAATGTAATTAAATCAAGAAAAAGCCAAATGTATCATCTTTCAAAACTCATTCTTCAACCAAAAATTTACTTAAGGAAGCCATTAAAGAAGCTTCAAAGTTTGGCGATAGTCCATCTATGCATATCAGGATAAGCATCGTACGGATTTAGATCGGGGACAAGAAAAAGTTTCAGATTAGTTGAACATATATCCTCATTTACGATTGAGTTAAGTTCGTACGTTTAAATAGCATTTTATATTATTTTTAAATGTTAGTATTTTCTAATATCAAATTGGGTCTCGATGGAAAAATACCATTGCTTGTCGACGGTCATCGACCAATGAAAAGGGATAGCTTTTGCTATCAAATTATGAAAAGGGATAGCTTCAACTATCAAATTATGAAAAGGGATAGTGACGACCTGTAACGACCCAAATTTTACGGTTATCGGAAAAGTATATTTTTAGGTTTCCGTTTCTGAAAAATAGATTTGAAAATATTTATTAGAAATATTTACGAAGTTAATTATGAGGTTAATTAGATTGTGGATAGATGAATTAAGGGTAATTAGAAAAAAGGACTAAATTGAATAAGGGGTAAAAGTTGAATTATAGATTAATAGAAAGTAAAAAGGGCCAAAATAGTAAATATGCCATTTAGCATAATTTGAGGCGGCATATGAAGTAAAAATCTAAGATTTTTATTAGATTTTTATATGTTTAAGGTTTTAAATCAATTTATAAATTATATTAATTATTATTATATTATGAAATAAGTTAAATAAAGACAAATGTATGGTAGTGATTTAATACAAGTGTATTAATAGAAATATATACATTTGTGATATTTTATTTAATTAGTAAAAGTTATTTTTTAGATAAAATAATTAAATTGTGAGATTTTTGTGTAAAGAAAAAATTAGATAGTAACACTTGTAATAATGTGAATATATACATTTGTATTATATTATTTATTTACTTGAATATTAAGTAAAAGATAATTACTAATTAAATAATTATATTAGGAGATTTTTATTAGTAAATAAATTAAAAAGTATGAAAATTGTATGCTATTGATATTGTACAAATGTACAAAAATATATGTGTACAATTGTAGTATTTATACTTATTATTAAAATAAATTATAATTTATATTAATTATATTATGAGATTTTTATAGGATGAATAAAAAAAATATGACCAATGTATTGTAACAGCCCGATTTAGACCCTAATCGGAATGGTGGTTTCGGAACCACGAATCCGAGTCAAAAAATATTTAAAATTATTTTCTGTGTTTATTTTGTGTGAATTTATATCTATGAAATTTTCGTGATTTAATTTTGTCGTTTAGATACCCGATTAAATAAAGAGACTTAATCGCGTAAAATAAAAATTGGGTGGTTATTTCTAAACAGGGCCTAATTGCTATTCGCTTTATTAGTGGAAGCCTTTATGTTGTAATTAGCCCACTAAAAGAAAAAGTGGACGGTAATAGACTTGTGTTATATGATTTTTATATTATTTCATTAAAGTTAATTTAGTTGTGTTATATGATTTTTATATTATTTCATTAAAGTTAATTTAATAAACTAATATAATATAACATATATCATAAAATAATAAGCCATGTTCATTCTATTCTTTTTAACCGAAACTAAAACAAAGAAAAATAAAGAAAACCAAGCTAGGGTTGGGCATATATTCAAGCTCAGTCAAGGTTCGTTTTTGTTCAGTTTTTGATAATTTCTACGTTTTTGAGATCGTTGCTTAGGAATCTTCAAGACCCATGATTTAATTTTTGATTTTGATGAATATTTTGAGTTGAGCCATTGTTGATAGCTTGTGATTTTTTTTGTTTGATGATGAAATGTGAAAGATATGTTTTAGATTAACATATTTTGTATTGGAGTTTTTGATGATTTTAAGTAATTAGGACTAAATTGTAAAAATAATAACTTGAGGGACTAAAATGTGTAATAAATGAATTATATGGGCTTGTATGAACACTAGGAACATTCGGCCTAATATGGGTATTTTGAGATTTTGCATATTTTGTGTTTTGTGCAATAGGGATTAAATTGTAAAAATTGTAAATGTTAGGGGTAAAATGGTAATTTGTCAATTTATGTGTTTTTGGATTAAATTGAATGAAAATATGTTTGAATGAGCTTAATTTGAATATGTTTAGATCAAGAACCAAAGAAATCGGATTTGGATTGGGGAAAAACGAAAGTTGTCGACTAGTCGTCCCGTTCCGTTTTACATCATCCATGGTAAGTTTATAGGCAAATAGACGTGTTTCATTGTAGATAAATGTTAAATATATGTGCTGGTATGAAAAATATGAATTTATATATGCTTATGCTGAATATGAATAAGCTTGGTAACCATGTTTAAGCATTCATTTCGATCGAGTTACGACGTCCGAAAGCCCCCTATGGACCTTAGGAATAGTTAGGATACATATGTCATGACATAGGATTTCGATATGTGATGTGCGAGTAAGACCATGGCATCGATATGTGGCTCCGATATATGTGTGCGAGTAAGACCCTGTTTGAGACAGTGGCATCGATATATGGTTACATGTAAGACCAGGTCTGGGACGTTGGCATTGTATGATATATGTGTGATTATCCCAGCGTCCTATCCAATTTCGAATGGTTCAACGAGCATCGATAAGTTGAGATCAAATGTGCAAAAGTGAGCCAAAATGGTCAGGCATGAATTGGTTTATTACCTATTTGAAACTAAGTGAGTAAGTTACTTAATATTTGTTGCAAGACATGCTTGAAGTAAAGTAAGTACATATGTAAATGTGAAAAAGGTATTCGGCCTTGTAAATAAATAATATGAACATTATTGAAACTATTTTTGAATATATGCAATTGATGGTATATTCGACCATTGATATAAATATGTATATAATTGTTATACTTTCACTTATATGCACATAAGTGTATGTGTATTTAGTATGATAAAGATGTTTGGCTTGGTCATTGAATGATAGCTTGTTAATGTATCTTTATATATAAAAGTGTTCATTCGGTCATTACTATGCTTATGCATAAGAAGATGTAAATTGATTCATGAGTATAAGTATATGTGTTCACATGATGATATTTAGCTTTGAAATTGAAGGATATTTTGCTTATATATATATATGTATTCGGTCATATAATATAAATATGTATGTGATCATTATCCTTGACCTATGAATTTATGCATATAAGAGTATATGTACTAGTTATGATAAATATATTTTGGCTTGGGAATTGAATGATAGTTTGCTAAAATATATATATGTTCATTCGGCCATGAATAATATATAGAATACATGAGTTTGTAAGCTTAAGGCTTAAAGTAACTATTATAGTATAATTTGGTTTAGCTTAAATAATTTGATTATGTAATTAAGTTATTTATTTGTTTATGACTTACTAAGCTATGAAAGCTTACTCCGTGTGTGTTCATGTTTTCCTCTGTTTTATAGATTTTGGATTCAAGTTTTGAGCTCGGGAATTGTCAGAGAAGCTTATCACACTATCGACTGTCTTCAGTATCTTATAAGCTAAATTTTCGAACTTATGGCAGGTATAGGCTAGATTGTAATTTGAAATGTTGGATTTTGGTTTTGTATAATTTAAGCCATGCGAAAATGGCCTAACTTCAATGCTTTATTACGATTTTGTTTGATTATGGCTTACGTTCATTTGGACATTATGCTATATGTCATGAATGAATGGTATTCATGATATCTATTCTGTGCATTGAAGTTGGTTAGTAATTTTGGATATGTGCATTTGGTTGATTCGGTTTTGACATATGGATAGAAAAAAGTATGAGTGAATTTGGTTGTTAATTTGGTTAAGGTGTTAATCATGATTTGGTATTAAAGTATGATAGGTTATGTTAGAATATACAAAAAGGTTTATTTTGATATGTTTATTACGTAGTAGATAAGATTTGTGTATGGGATATATGTTTATTTTTGGTTATTGATTTACTCTTGTGAAGTATAGATTGTATCATGAATTGACTTGGAAGATCATATAATGTACTTGTGTACTCGGTTATTTGGTTGAAATATATGAAAGGGTTAAGGTCAACTTGGTGATTCGGTACCTATATATATATGTATACATATTTTTGCACAAGATGAAATGGTATGACTCATTTATTAACTCGAAGTATATATGTAATAGGATAAAAGGTGGTGTTTCGGTTATGAAGTAAATGATATTTGTGTTTGAGTTATAATATGTAATGCATTAATTAGTAAAATGTATGTCAAGAATATGTGGTACATTGGAGTATGCTTATGTTATAAAAAAATGATAGGTATGACTATTTGGATTTGATAATTATTTGAAAATCAATTAATGTGTACTAGCAGATCTTGGTGGCCGAATAGACATGAAATGAATATGTTTATGTATCGTTTTCAAGTGGCACACTATTTGAACATTTTGAATAATTTATTTGAGTGGTTTAATTAGTTAAGTTGATGATATATTTTAGCATATGCTAAGTGAATTGTATAATTATTTATTCATGTTATGCAAATGTAGTAATAAGGCAAACGAATATTACTACGGAATATTTTACTTATATGAAAAGAAATAATGTATGTTTGATTATATAAAGTGTGCGCATAACATTTGTTTGATAATTAAAATATTTTATATTTAAATTATTCAAATTTCATCACAGTTAAAGTATACATATTTGATAAGTATGTGAAAGGAAATGTATATATATAAAAAAATTACTAGATGATTAACTTTATAAAGAAAGTCTGTTCTGAATTGTTTTATGATCGGTAATACTGTAACGCCCCAATTTTCGTGAATTCTGTGAATGTTGGCATAGGTTTAATTATGTTAGTGGGCCTCTAGAAGGCCCAAGCTTAAGATAGAACCCGGTAATTTTAGTTAATTTTTGTTCCATAAGAAAAAGGGAGTGAAATTATGAAATAGGACCTATGTGAAAATGTTTGAAAATGCTATAGGCTAATTTGTAGTGGCCAAATAAATAGTAGTGCAAAATAGGAGGATTTGCATGTCAAATTCCCCACTTTTAATGTAGTGGCCGGCCAAGGTGATGGATAGTTGATAAAGTATGCATTTTAGCATTTTAATAGTTAATGGATGATGGACATTAGCATTTTAATAGTTAATGGATGATGGGCATGGTAAGCATTATGGGCATATTTTTATTGGAATTATGGCATGAGTATGACACAAATATTAGTATATCATTTATGTGTCATAAAATGTTGAGTGATAAGAATAACAAAAGAAAGTAAATGAAGGTTTTTGTTCATTCTTTGTTCTTCATAGCCGAATTTGAGAGAGAGCAAATAGGGGAGGAAACCCTTGAATATTCGGTCACTAGGAGGGGGAAAAATTGAAGGTAAGTTCTTGGTACTTTGATTCTATCTTGATGTTCATGAGTTCTTCTTGATTCTATCCTAACTCATGAATCATATTTTGGTTTTTGGTTGTTGTTTCATGTTCTTTTGATGAAAAATGGAAGATAGGTGAAGTTGAGCCAAACAAATGAGCATGCATGTGCCTTAGATGCTAAGGGGAAAAATAGGCTAACATGTTGTGCTTTAAAATGATGAAATGGAGATTATACTTAAGCAAAATCATAGATATGTGATGATTTATTGGTAATATACATGTTTAAATAACAAGCATGCAAGTTAGGTGTGAAAGAGTGATTTGGTAATAAATCTGCTTGGGACAGCAGCAGTAACGTGACTTTGGAAAATCACCATAAATTGTGGGAGATGAATTAGAATCTGAATAAATTATGTAATTAAAGCTTAATGAGTCTAGTTTCAAATGAAATAAACGAGAACATATTTTGAATTCTGTACAATGAGAAATTTGATTTGTAATGAAGAGTGGTCAGATTAGTCAAACAGTGAAACATGGGAAACTTTAAGAAAAATCTGGTATTGATTGACCATACCAAAAATTCTAAAACTTTTATGGATAGAAGATATATGAGTCTATTTTCAGGGAAAATTAATGGCACTTGATTTGGAGTTTCGTACCTCCAGTTATAAATGATTTAGTGACTGTTGCTCAGGAAGATAGCTTGCAGTGAAATTATGATTATGTGGTAAACATTGACAAAAATTTGTTAATGAGTTGCTTATTGATTTCTTATAAGCTTACTATGATCTGTAGGTGTGGTTGGCCGAATATTGTAAGGGGTTAATACGTAGTTTGTATTTGAATAGTTAGATTAACGTGTTAGTAATCCAATTGTAGGCGGTTCATGTGTGGATCTCGTCAGCATATCGTCGCAAACAGTTGTGTAACTAACACCCTCTTTCTTAGTCTAGATCGGCAAAAGTCGAAAAGCCAAAATGCCGAAAACTGGTATTTTGTAGATTTGCAAGTGTGCGAATGCTCGTGAGGTAAATCGATTAATGTTTTTGGTAAGCTGCAATGTTTGGACTGCAAAGTGCATGATTTCTGTGCCCTCGATATTTTGGGGCTTAATGGGCCAAAATTGGAATGATGGGCCAATGGGCCCAATTCGGTAAGAACCCTCGGTAGTGATTCTGTTAGTACATGAAAGGTAGGAATATGCATGAAAAACCCTAAAATAGATAAATTACTGAAATACCTTTAAAAGTGGAAAATTTACAGTTTTACCCTTAGGAGATAAATTATCGAAATACCCCTAGGGTTAAATTGACCTAAATGCATGTTTGACTGTTGTTATTTACTTCATGCCATGTTGTTATTATCTGATGCATGGGACTGGGATATTGACGGAGGAAGTACTGAAAGTGGCTTGTCCACGTACTGGAGGCTTTGCCTCAATTTACTGTTAACTGAGCAGCAAGGCTGCAACTGTGGAGTGTTGGGCTGGGTGAGTTGAGCTATTCCTCACATGGAGTGTATGGCTGGTACATGTGGAGTGTAGTGGTTGGTGGTTGAGTAGTCTCCCCAAATAGGTTTGCATACGTTTACTGATGTTGCATGTATTTTGAAATGGGCCTATGGGCCATACTGTTATCTGAATAAGGGGCTAAGGCCCAGCTTATTGTAATCTGAAAAGGGCTCTGGCCCGGTACCACTGCTACCTGAATGGGCTTAGGCCCAATGGGCTTGAGTTGACTTGGTCTTTGAATGGGTTTTCCTTACACACTAAGTTTCCCCAAACTCACCCCTTCTTTAACCTTGCAGGTGAGCCTTGATATGGGTGACTTGCAGCCGGAGGGGATTCAGAGTGGCCATGGTGAATACTTTTGGGTTTGAAAAAGAGACTGGTTTTCTTAAGTTATTTTTAATTACTATTTAATTTTTGGGTTGTAATAAGGCCATTAACTTTATTTTCTTATTTGATTTTTCTGGGATTATATTATTAAAAACAACTTTAAATTGATGGATACTAATTCAAATGGGCTAGACTTAGGGCGTGATTTCAAAACGATACTTTTTTTTTTAAAATAACACGACGTCACGAATATTCGATTTATCAAAGATAATCACTCAAAGAAATTTCAACTTGTTATAACCAAGTGTGGCAATGGATGTGGGCATGTCTAGGATTGGATCCAATCGGAGAGCTTGGTACTTAAGTAGCCTTCATGGCTCACCTCCTCTGTTATGGATACCTACCTGGTGCCCAGCTTCCATTCACTTGGTTAGTTTGACAAAAGTCGGCGTTTTAAAACACTAAAAAGGGAACACGAGTTTTTGACTTCAAAGTGGCACGTCGGATTCGGCCTTAATGTCTGGCTCGGGTTTGGGATGTTACATTTAGTGGTATCAGAGCCTAGGTTGCAACAACTCGGTTGTGGACCGGGTTCAAAAAGGGTTTTCAAAACTTTATGCCAAAAAGGGTATTTTTGGAAAAACCTGACTTTTGAAAATTTTCTGTTTAAAGGAGATAATCTCCGAACTTGTTTTTTTTAAAACACAAATGTTTGGAAAATGGATTTCAAAAAGTTTAAATCTTTTGAGTTTATTTGAAAACTAATGAGGTGGCACACTGAATCCCCGGCACCAAGGCTGTAAGTACTATTCTGTTTTATATACTGAACTGTACTATAGTTAGTACTAAACCTTAGAGATAGTACTATAGATAATATAGCGTTAAAGGCTACGAAACTGAGATTGTAGGGTAAACTAAGCCCTAAGAAACTGAGACAGTAGCTAAACTATGGTTACGGGAGAACAACTCTGAAACCTTATCTATTCATAAGATATTTTGTAATAAACAGTGGAAACAGTAAACTAACTGCATAAAATTCGTAATCAGATAAATCGATATGAGTACGAGAGCTACTTGGGGAAGAGGCCGTGGTCGAGGTCGTGGTCGAGGCCGAGGTAGTACTCAAGCTGGATCTTCGTCTTCTGAACACATACCCGCTGGAGTAGCACAACCACCACCGGTGGATGAGAATGGGCCGTATGATCGGGCCACGGGGGATGACGCTCTGTCCCAAGCCATGTTAAGAGTTCTGGAAAGGGTGGCCGGAGCTAATATCGGGCCCATGAATAGGGAGTCCATTTCTGAGCGACTCCGAGTCAACGGAGTGGAAGTTTTTAGGGGTGTATCTGGAGTAGCCCCAAATGTGGCTGAGTACTAGCTGGAAGCCACGGTGCGGATTATGGATGACTTCGACTGCTCAGAAGAGCAAAAGTTAAAAGGAGCAGTATCCTTACTACGGGACGAGGCGTATCAGTGGTGGATCACTGTGAGAGAGGGTACCCCAGCTGAGAGGGTAACTTGGGAGTTGTTTAAGCAGTCCTTCAAGGCGAAGTATGTCGGAGCTAGCTATGTGGATGCGCGAAGGAGGGAATTCCTAAACCTGACCCAGGGTGGTAAGACCGTTGCTGAATATGAGGTAGAGTTACTGCAATTGAGCCGGTATGCTAATGGTATTGTCTCTACCGAATACGAGCGCAGTGTTCGCTTTGAGGATGGCCTCAGGGATGAGCTAAGGGTGCTCATAGCTCCGCAAAGAGAGCGCGATTTTGCTGCACTGGTAGAAAAGGCTAAGATAGCCGAAGAGGTGAAGCAAGCTGAACGAAGGAACTATGACAGGGATCAAAATCGGTTCAGGAGAGATGCTGGACCAACTGGTGCTGCAAACTGAAATGTTAAGAGAGCTAGGATGGAGGAACCAGTTCGAGCGGTTCCGGTGAATACTGTTAGACCACAAGCTTATGGAGATTGTGGTAGAATGCATCTGGGGGAATGTTGGAAACATTCTGGGGCTTGTCTTCATTGTGGATCAAAGGAACATAAGATCAGGGATTGTCCTAAGAGGCCAGTTCAGGCTCAAGTGGTTGAACAAAGGGCTGTGCAACCCGTGCAAACAACGCGAGGTGGACCGTCGCCGTCGAGAGGTCATGGCCGAGGTCGCGGTGGTAATGGCCATGGACGTGGGGCACCTGGTAAAGGTACTGTTAACATTGAGGCTCATCAGCCAGCTTTGGTATATGCTGCTCGTCACTGCGAGGAGGGTGACGCACCTGACGTCATAACTGGTACGTTTTTTATTTCTAGCATGTCGTATACTGCCTTGGTGGATGTTGGATCTGCTCATTCCTATGTTGCATGTGCCATATCTGGGTCATTGGGTGTGCACTCTGAGGACATTGTGAGTGGGGTATCTGTACTAAGTCCTTTGGGTCACTCGGTTAGGGTAGACAAACTGTATAGGGATGTACCCTTAGAAACTCAAGGTAAGATTTTCCCTGGAGATCTGATGGAGTTACCGTTCGGAGAGTTTGATCTCATTTTGGGAATGGACTGGCTTGTTAAGCATAAAGCGACTCTGGATTGTGCTGCTAAACGAATGGTGTTAAGGACCACAAAGGATGAGGAGTTTATGGTGATAGGTGAGCGAAGGGATTGTTTGTCCAATGTGGTGTCGACATTAAGAGCCGAAAAGTGGATTCGAAAAGGTTGTGAGGTCTATTTGGCATTTGTAAGTCAGTCAGAAGAGGAGAGACTGACAGTGGATAAGGTTAGGACCGTAAAAGAGTTCCAAGATGTTTTTCTAGAGGAGCTTCCAAGACTGCCTCCGAACCGAGAAGTTGAGTTTGGAATAGATTTGTTGCCTGGAACGGCACCTGTGTCCATCGCACCGTATAGGCTGGCACCGAAGGAGTTAGTGGAGTTAAAGGCTCAAATTCAAGAGTTGCTAGATAGGGGCTTCATTAGGCCAAGCGTGTCTCCATGGGGAGCACCGGTGCTATTTGTGAAGAAAAAGGATGGGACAATGCACATGTGCATCGATTATTGCTAGTTGAACAAACTGACGATAAAGAACAAATACCCTCTACCAGGGATTGATGATTTATTTAACCAACTTAGAGGAGCTTCGGTATTTTCCAAGATTGACCTTCGATCTGGATACCATCAGTTAAGGGTAAAAGAAGTGGATATTTATAAGACAGCATTCAGGACTCGATATGGTCATTACGAGTTCCTGGTTATGCCGTTTGGGTTGACGAACGCACCTGCCACTTTCATGGATCTGATGAATCGAGTGTTCCAACCTTACTTGGACCGATTCGTGGTAGTTTTTATCGATGATATTCTGGTATACTCGGAAATCGAGAAGAAACATGAGGAGCATCTACGTATTGTGCTGCAAGTGCTGAGAGAGAAGGAACTGTATGCAAAGTTTAGTAAGTGTGAGTTTTGGTTGCGAGAAGTGGCTTTTCTAGGTCATGTGGTTTTTGCTGAAGGAATTAAAGTGGATACTCAAAAAGTTGAGGCAGTTCTGGGATGGAAGCCACTAAAATCAGTATCGAAAATTCAGAGTTTTCTGGGTTTGGTAGGCTATTACCGAAAATTCATAGAAGGATTTTCTCTTATTGCTGCACCATTGACGAAACTGTTAAGGAAAGGGGTAGCATTTGTCTGGACTGAGAGTCAGCAAAAAGCTTTTGACCATTTGAAAAAGGTATTGACTGAAGCACCAGTATTGATTCAACTGGAGTTTGGGAAGGACTTCACTGTGTACAGCGATGCGTCACATGTGGGGTTAGGATGTGTACTGATGCAATAGGGTAAGGTGGTCGCTTATGCTTCGCGGCAGCTTAAGTCTCATGAAGCGAACTACCCTACGCACGACTTAGAGCTAGCAGCAGTGATCTTCGCGTTGAAAATCTGGAGACATTACTTATATGGAGAAAAGTGTATCATATACACAGACCATAAGAGCCAAAAGTATCTGTTAACTCAGAAGGAGTTAAACCTTAGGCAACGAAGATGGGTAGAGTTGCTTAAGGATTACGACTGTTCGATTGAGTACCACCCAGGTAAGGCTAACGTGGTGGTTGATGCGTTGAGTCGAAGGGTTGTTTCTGATTTGAGAGCCTTGTTTGCACGTTTGAGTCTGTTTAATGATGGAAGTCTGTTAGCAGAATTGCAAGTGAGGCCTATTTGGACTGAGCAGATTAATGAAAAACAGTTGAAGGATAACTCGTTGGTTCTTCGGTTTCAGCAAGTTGAGAAGGGTGAGAATGAGGATTTTGGACTGAATACTGAAGAAGTTTTATGCTTCCGAGGAAGAATTTGTGTTCCGAAGGACTCTGACTTGAGACAGTCAATATTGAAGGAAGCTCATGGGGGACTTTGTGCCATGCATCCTGGAGGGAATAAGTTGTATCACGACTTGCGAGAACTGTACTGGTGGCCTGGGCTTAAACGAGAAGTAACGGAGTTCGTGGGGAAATGTCTGACATGCCAGGAAGTGAAAGCTGAACATCAATTTCCTTCTGGATTACTGCAACCGGTGAAAATTCCATTGTGGAAGTGGGAGAGAGTCACTATGGACTTTGTGAGTGGGCTACCTTTGACACCCACCAAGAAAGATTCTGTGTGGGTAGTGGTGGATGGGTTAACAAAATCTGCCCATTTCATACCAGTTCGTACTGATTACTCCCTGCAAAAGTTGGCTAGGTTGTATGTGGCAGAGATAGTGCGACTACATAGAGTGCCAGTGTCGATTATTTTCGACCGAGACCCTAGGTTTACGTCTCAGTTCTGGAAGAAGTTGCAGGAGGCGTTGGGTACACGTTTGGATTTCAGTACTGCCTTTCACCCACAGACAGATGGACAGTCAGAGAGGGTTATTCAGATTTTGGAGGATATGTTAAGGGGTTGTATCATCAATTTTCGTGGGAGTTAGGAGGACTACTTGCCATTGGCGGAGTTTGCATACAATAACAGTTACCAAGCAAGTATTCAGATGGCTCCATATGAGGCACTTTATGGGCGGAGATGTCGTACGCCTACATGTTGGACAGAGTTGGGTGAACGACAAGTGCTTGGACTGGAGTTGGTGGCAGATACTAAAAGTAAGGTTAAGTTGATAAGAGATCGATTAAAGGAGGCATCTGATAGACAGAAGTTGTATGCGGATCTAAAGCGCAAAGAGATAGAGTTCGCAGTTGGGGATATGGTTTTCTTAAAGGTTTCACCTTGGAAGAAGATCTTGAGATTCGGCAAGAAAGGCAAATTGAGTCCGCGGTTTATAGGGCCTTATCGAGTTCTTAAGCGGGTAGGGCCAGTAGCGTATCAGTTAGAATTACCACCAGAGTTAGACAGAATCCATGACGTTTTTCATGTGTCTATCTTAAGACGATATCGATCGGATCCCTCACATGTTGTGCCAGTGGAGGAAATTGAAGTAAGGACTGATTTGACCTTTGAGGAAGAACCCTACAGTAGCAGCCCAAAATTGACCCTAGTCGGGAAGTGGTTTCGGGACCGCTAAACCGAGTCACCGAAATGTTTGAATGTGATAATTATTGTCTAGAATATGTAATTATGAATGTGTGAAAATTTCAAGCTTCGATTTAGTCGATTGCATGTGAATTTAGTCAATAGGACTTATGCGAGAAAATTTTAAAATGTGATAGGTCAATGCGTAAGGACCTATTAGTCATGTGGAAAAAGGGGAGGACTTGCATGTCAAATTTCCCCCCTTTTTATAGTGGCCGGCCATGACAAATAAGGTGGACAAGGTGTGATGGGCAAAACATGTCATAGACATGTTTTGTTGGTGCATCATGGGATGAATAACAAAATAAAAAGTTAGTAATAAAGAAATGGAAAAAAAAGAATGATGAACGGAAAAAAAAAGGGGGGATCATCATTCATGTTCTTGCTAGCCGAATCTAAAGAAGAAAGAAAAAAAATTGTTCATCTTTTATCATCCTTGGCCGAAAATGCTAAGAAGAAGGGGGAAGGGGAAGTAAAACATTCGGCCACTCCTTCTAGTCTTGAATAAGGTATGTAATGCATGGTAGCTTTTGGAAATTGTTGAATGTATTAAGCTAGTTACTAAGTCCCTTAGTTAGCCCATGTTCAAATCTTGAATCTTGTTGGTAACATGAGCAATCGGTCATCTTAAGTCCTATTAAGGTAAGGAAGTTTGTACTAGCTTTTGAAATTTTAGTTAATATTGAGTGAGTTATCAAGTGATTTTTGTAAACCATGTTGAAATTTCGATTTTGGGGGTAAGTATGGTTTTCGGCTATAAAAGATTAATAAGGGTGATGATTGTGTTTCATGCTAAACTTAGATGAAATTGTGTGATTAGGTAAATTAAAGGTAATAGTATAGTTGATGAATATATATAGATATACATATTCGGCCATCACTTAGGAGCTTATGTGATGTTGGGTTTAAGCTTTGCATATTCGGCTATATGTATATATACATATATATGTAAGCCCATTCGTGATATTACCTTAGGACTATGTATATATAACCGACAAAAAAATGGGGAAAACTAGCAAAGGTGAAGGCTGAATGAACTATAGGAGGTGTGGATGACTTTTATGCATGTGGGTGTGTGTGTATGCCATTTAGTTGGTGACATTCGGCATTTCTTAATTAACATTAGAGATGAGTGAATGAAACCGGCATGTGTGTTTGTGAAAATGCCGAATGTGAATTTGGATAATATTGAGTAATGTATGTGCTTTAAAATGATGGAATGGAGTGGATGCTTTAAATGTGTTATGAACAATTATAAGTTAAATTAAGGTTTGCTAAATTACCATTGTCATTGCCGAATATACAAACATACACATGCATGTGTAATTGAAGTATGAATGTTTAGCAAGATGGTTAAACTAGTTAATTTATCGATTTAGCTCGAGAAGCTAAAGGTGGAGAGGCAAGCAAGGGCAAAGAAAAGATCATCGAGTAACCGAGTTGGAACCGTCTTACCCAACACAAAGTAAGTCATCAAGCATATATTTTGTATTGATCTAAATAGACATAATGTCTATGTAATCATGCTGAATGGAATGATAAATTTATATACATGTATGTATGTGGTGATGAAAGTGTTGAATGAAGAGAAAAGAGGTGAGATGTATTGAGTTGTTGACCTCGGCACTAAGAGTGCGGGTATAAACATTTATGATCATGAGATTGGCGCTAAGTGTGCGGGTTTAAATTGTACAGCACTAAGTGTGCGAGCTTGATTGTGTAGCACT